>NW_026849105.1:0-131507 GCF_030867785.1 Colletotrichum acutatum
ATACCCACCGGTTCTACGATCCTCGTTACCGGGGCCAATGGATTCATCGCATCACATGTAGCCGATCAATTCATCAAGAATGGCTACAAAGTTCGCGGTACTGTTCGCGACATCGAGAAGAGCAACTGGCTTAATGCCTACTTTGATAAGACTTATGGCAAGGGCCACTTTGAACTGGTCTCAGTTCCAGATATGCTTGCAGAAAACGCTTATGACGAAGTCGTGAAAGGTAGTATTTGAGTGCCTACTGTTAGGTGGATGAGCACTGTGTTAATATGCTGTTACCTGCCAGGTGTCTCGGCCTTCATTCATACGGCATCCATAGTCAGCTTCGACCCTGACCCAAACAACGTTATTCCGACCGCGAAAGAGAGCGCCTTGGTTGCCCTCAAGGCTTCATACAGGGAGTCGAGCGTAAAGCGCTTCGTGCTCACTTCATCATCATCAACGACATTGGCCGCGAACCCTGAAACTTTTATGAAGATGAAGGGAGCGGTTGTGACCGAAGACACCTGGAGTTCTGACGCGAAAGAATTGGCCTGGACGCCGGGCCCGTGGGGTCCTGAGCATGGCGCTTTCGTCTATGTTGCTAGTAAGGTTGAGCAGGAGCAAGCCGTTTGGAAGTATCACGAAGAGAAGAAGTCCAAACGCCCTGACCTTGTTGTCAATTCTGGTAAGAAAAGCTTGCATTGTGAGCTCCTATGCATTTCGGTCTCGGATATTAACCACCATACTAGTCCTGCCCAGCATGAACTTGGGAAAGAGTCTTGATGTTGTAAATCAGGGACACAGGTCTACTTCAGGTTTCATCATGCCTTTCCTCCAGGGACAGAGAATGCCTCCTCACTTTAGCCACCCCCGTAAGTGATGAAAGGGAACGCTGGACAGCCGGCGCTTTATGGCTAATTTTGTGCTAGAATACTTCATTGATGTAAAGGACGACGCTATCCTGCACGTGGCTGCCGCTATTCTGCCCGACGTCAAAAGCGAGCGCATCTTTGGTTTCGCCGAGTCGTTCTGCTGGGATGATGTCCTCAAGATCTTGCGCAAGCTGCACCCGGGCAAGAACATCCACGAAAACTTTGCCAGCGAACCTTTCCCAGTTATCATCAAGCCCGTCGACCGCGCCGAGGCACTGTTGAAGAGGCTGGGACAGCCTGGATGGACTTCTCTGGAGGACAGCTTGCGGATGAACACAGAGGACCTCAAAGCTGAAATTTCTGCCTGAAAACAGAGCTTGTATGGGTTTCGATATTTGGATGTGGACGTCAAGGGTTGGTAACTTGAAATCGAAGAATTCACGTTTGAATAGACAGTCTGAGGCTGAAATCTCACATTGATATCAACCAATAGTTACTCGTCAGCCTACAGGTCGCAGTTCAGCTGCGCACTCTAAAGCATCCAGCATCACAAACTTACCCCTCATGTGCGCCGACTGCTGCCTAGACTCGGGGGATTTGTAGCCAAGCTGCAAATTCGATCAAATTGGATTTCTTCTGGCCAGCATTGACATCAAGATCTTCCTGATACTAACATGTATTGTTTTAGTTTCCTATCGTAGGCTCAGAAACAGTACCGAGAGTGGCCGACTGACTTAAAACCACAACATACCGGGGCAGACATGGATCCATGTAAGATTTGCCGATATTTTATTGAGTATACAGCCCGTTTGAAGTCTCCTTTCAAGTTTCAAACACCATGGCTCGTCTGGGAGCAACAAACCAACGAACTCTACGTTTCTAAAAAAGACTGCCCGTTGTGCGCGGCTCTTTGGGAGTTTCCGATTGAACATAGTCTGAACCAGGCTAGAGAGCGTTTCAAACACGTCACAACCGAAAGCTCACATCCCATTTCTCTGAAAGTACTAAGGGTAAACAACACCGATGGGGTTCTTTGGGCAAACCTTGAGATTGCATTGGAGATCTCACGAGACAGTTTTGTGTATCTTTCAGAGGCATCAATAGGCATCTCGTCACAGGATTCAGATGAGGGTAAATCTCCGCCCAGTCCTCGTTTCTAGACTAATACGACAGAAAGCTTCACACTCATGTACTGACGACTGGCGACTAACTTCTGCCCGTAGCAAACCAGCATCCTTCTTTTTGGACATCAGGTCGAACATATCCACATCGGACTTTGGCAGAAGACAGAACATTATGCGCGAGGACTTGGTTGAATACTTGTGAGAGCACGCACGGTAGCTACTGTCAACCACGCAAGGGAGAATTACCAAAACGTTTTATCGATACGATACCAGGTCAGCCTTTACGCCTAGTGCATACTAGTCAGCAACTCTCCGGTTCTGTGCGTTATGCAACATTGAGCTATTGCTGGGGAGTCTCGATTCCGTTAAGAACTACCAAAGTCACGGACGAACACTTTAGCGTTTCTATACCCGAGAACCTTCTTCCCAGAACTTTCCGACACGCAATAAAATTTGTCCGCTCATTGGGTATTCGCTATCTTTGGATCGACTCTCTGTGTATAATACAAGACGACCAGGCAGAGTGGGAGTCGGAGGCATCTCGAATGGGGGATTTCTACGCTGGAAGCCTCATCACCATAGCAGCAAGCGACGCGTGGGATAGCGAAGGAGGCTGTTTCCCAGGCGAAGACGATAGCATGGAGGCGGTCATAGATGACAAAGGCTCAAGTCAAGAAGACAATACCAGCCCTGAGGATTTAGCAGAAGCTAAGGCAGATCATACTGTCCGGACGTTCGTCTATAAGGAAGAAAACGGCTATTCCCAAAAGTTCTGCACTAGGATGATCCGTTTTCAATCTCTCGACCCCCGCGAAATTTCACGCCAGGCACATCTCAGCACACGTGGATGGGCCCTTCAGGAACGAATCTTATCCCCGAGGATTGTTCACTGTCTCAAATCGGGAGTTCACTGGCAGTGTCAATATCTATACGAAACTCAAGCGACTCAGACCTACGAACTCCACCATTTTACAGCGAGTGATTCGATATACCCAATCTCGCAAATTTCTCAATGGTGGCCCGAATGGATCGAAGATTACTCTAAGCGAAACTTCACTATCGCCTCCGACCGACTGCAAGCTTTCGCTGGGATTACCAAACACTACACAAACTTAACGTCAAAGAAACCGATTCTCGGAATTTGCCCGGGCAATCTTGCTCGAGACTTGGCTTGGATCAGAAATGGCCACATCAAGGGGCCTGGTGTTTGCGGCGCACCCTCTTGGACCTGGTTCTCTTGTAATGCCCCAATCATGGTAGATGATTGGGGCTTCAAACTTCAACGCCGATTCAAGGTCTCCAATGACGTGGAATTGGTCGCCTTTGGCATCGAGTGGAAAGGAATCCCGATGACGTCCCAAATTGAGTCTTGCCATCTCATCATACGTGGAGTTGTCAAAAGTATTTCGGTCCGCATACCGCCAGAGGCCATGATATACAATCCACCATACATGCTGCTCAACCATGAGGAGACCGATTTCTCCAAAGGTCCAATACCTTGGACCTGCTCAGGACGATTTGACGATCCCGGTCATCCGACAGATTCCAGACTCTCATACCCTTGCTTGCTTCTCAGGACGAGGATAATCGAGGAGGCCAAAGGTGGCACGCTTTTCAAGGAGACGTTTCTGATTCTCTCTCGCGACAATGAGTCACCAAGAGCGAAGTCGACTGAGCATATAAGGTTCCGACGCATTGGAATTGCATCATCCAGAGGAAAGGACAGACTTTTCGCGGACGATATCGACAGGGAAACAGTATTTCTCGTCTAAAGAGGCTATGCCAGAAAGGGCCATGCCGTGTACCTACATCGAAAAGAAATATTCAACGCTCAAACTTCTATTTGAGAAGGTGATCCTAAAAAGTACAGAATAGGCCTCCAACATTCCATCTGGTTCCTACTTTAGGGAATAATGTTGCATTATATTGTCAAAGATATCAGTCCTTCCACGACTGTCATGCGTAAGATGTCACGTAACAAGGATAGGGACCGCAATCCACAAAGTGTCTGTCACGTGCTGTATCACGTGTATTTCACTTACATCCTGTACATATACCTTTCTCTTTTGTCCATTTCCACTTTGATAGGTTAAGCCACTTTACCACACTCCGTATGCCCATTGCTGTGTGCCATAACTCGTGACATAAGAAGAGGGTTTGCCACTAGGGAAAAATGTGCAAGAGTCCAGTGCCAGCTGCTGTGAACATTGAATACGCTTGCTCAGGGCTTCTGAGGGGAGATCAAACTGATGACTCAAATGTTAGTCGAGCTAACCGAAATGATTAGATTATACCTCTTGTATATGATCCTGAGTTGCAACATACCTACTTGATTACGCTTGAAACAGTTTCGGTGAATTTTATGTAAAATAGCGCCTAGGAAGGGCTAGATGTATTGTAGTAATGTTCACTTGCTAGGAACTCTCAGCCTCGACTCAAAAAACCGTCCGGTACTTTACTATGCTTTAGCGATCGTCCTCGTTGCAAAAGAATACAGCTGGGGGACTTCCTGACTGTGCTCTATCGAATTGCCTTCGCACAGGTGTAGTCGGCTGCAAGCCATAGGTCAAACCGGATCTTTCCTGCCTAGTGACGGTAGGAAGAAAGACCACCATCTCTCCTGGTATCCGCTGCGATATGTGCTGAGGGACAGGAGACGTCAGAAGAAGCTTCAGCTTCACAACGGGAGATTGTTCTTGGCAGACCCAGAGTAAATAATGCATGGTGTCCTGCAGCTCATCCTCGTCCGTGCAACGTGAACACCCATCAATCACGCAGAAGATCACCGCGCCTGGCATAGACAGCAAAGCGGTTTCGAATAGCTGCCGCAAGACGTTAAACCCCCACTCAGACTGTCGAGCATAATCGACATCCATGGCAAATGCTTGCTCAGCTGGAAATTTCTCAAGCAACTGAACGATCAGACTACGCAAAAGATGGAAGCGACCCTGCTCGCTATCCTTGCGGAGGATACCACAAAAGTAGTGAAGAGTGACTGTCGGCTCCAAGTCTTTGAGGCTAGCAAGCAATGAAGAGCAAACACTCGAAAGAGGTGTGATCAGTTTCCCAGGCTCATAAATCCGGAGTAGCAAGACCTGTGACTGGTTTGACTGCATCCACGCGCGAAATTTCCGAATTTGCGTCAATTTCTTCACGAGATCGCTGCCGCTGATTCCTTCTACTCTGCCAATTGACCTGACGCTTTCTAGTGACCATTCTATGCGCTGAATTGAGACATCAAGCCTGGCTTGAAGATGTTGCCGAGTAAGTTGTGTCTGCTGCGGTGCTTGTTGGGGCCATCTGAGAAATGCTTGCTGTGATGATGACATTTGCTGAGCTTGTTGCTGACTGAGCAACATCATTTGTTCTGCTCAGTCGGGTGGTTAGCCTTCTTCATAATAATCACGCCCAATTAGACCTACGTTGTCCTTCCAAGATTGCGCCTTGGACTGCCCTGAAATTCGCAAACTCTCTCTCCAAATTCGCCAGCTTCCCTGTTCGATTCTGTGATTAGCGTACATCATGGTTTCTGGTAAATACTCGCATTTTAAATTCTTCTCGGATACTAAGGATTACTTACAGTCTGATTCAAGCGCGATGGAGCGAAGTGCGTTGTTCTCATCGCTCAGGAGAGCCAAGGTGCTTCCATGGGCCACGACAGCTGCCGTCATGCTTTGAACAGTCCCTTCAGTCCTCCTCCCTTGCTCAAAATTCCGAACGCTATTCACAAAAGCTTCTTCCACAAAGGGCTTGATTTCTTTTGCTGTCTTGAAAGTCTGCACCACAGCAAATTCGGCACATTCGCTTGCGAATTGGCGAAGGTCAACAGAGTACTTCTTAATATTTTCAACATACTCTGCAACCTTTAGTCCATAGTTGTCTTGTAACATAAGAGACTTCAACATCTTTTCTGAAATCCGGTAAGCGTCATAATGTCTCTCCATGATATCTTTACAGTCACTCACTGAACGCATGTTGATCGAGCCAAGCCAGCATAGCCTCGATGGCAGTGAGAATGCCAACATATAGGTTTAGTGCCTTCATTTGTAATGCTTCCCAATAATATTGATTCAATGCCTGGTCGAAACGGGCGAGACACTCTCTTGTTGTCTCCAAGTCATCTGGCAGGCGTTCGATAGCGCCTATGATCTTGGTCCTGATATTCGCTTGGGCATTGGCTGCCTGTTATTGTGTGAAGATTTTGTGTTAGTTGACCATAAGGTAGGAATCAAATGAAGTTTCAGCATCGATACTACTAAGCACTTACTCCGAGAACGAACTTCAAGCCCCCACTAACGACAGAAGAATAATCGCTGCTTGGTATGAGGGCGACCCAGGGGTCGACGTACTTCGCATGGTCGCTGATGAAGCGGCCTGCCTTGGTCGCCATTCCTGATTTGCCTGCTGCCTTACTTTCGTACGAAGTCTTGGCTTCTTGGATCTGCTTTACGACCTCATCCCAGGAGTGGGTGCCTCGAATGTTGAAACTTTGGTCACGGGGGGCAGGATCTTCCGCTTCTTGCCTGCCGAAATGGTCCTTCATTCGGCGGAATAGATCAGGCTTTCCCGAGTCCGTCTGCTGTTTGACAAACTCATCCATCACTTGCTGGAAGTGTTGTGTTTTGTTCGACGCTAGCCCCTTTAGAGCTTGAAGGTTCTGCGCGCTGCCGCTGCTTTGATTTAGAATGAGGTGTTCAGTCGGGACTAGAATGCCCGACGTACCTCTTGAGAGTTTCATTACTGTCATCAATAGAAGACGCAGTAACAGTAGCCAGGGAGGGGTTGCGCAAGATCGGGTCCCTGTATATTGGATGAAGATTCCGGCCCTGGTCTTCCATGTACCGAGAAGGCAACGAATCCAAGAAGCCTGATCCTCGTACATCTTTAGACGGATTGCTTTCCATCGAATCGATGGTTGCTATGAACTTTATCCTCGCAGAAGAAAATTTAGCAAGAATTCAGTTGAGTTTGGGTAATCGAGTTGCTGACGGGTATTTCGCCGTTGCAGAATGAGGGCGGCATGGTCGTGGCCGCAACTGGGATAATGTGGAGATAATGCATTTACCAGACGTACTAAGAACCAGGCTGTCAGGCAGCTTCGCAGAATTTCTGCGCTTTCGCGTCTGAAGCCCGAAGGGGTTGCACATCCATCCGTCACTGCATTTACCGGTCAGGAACGGCAGGATGCACAAGCTGCATTCGTGTTGATGCTTATATCGGGCCGAAAATATCCCAAAAATTACACGTCGTAGATAAGCGCCCCTCAATCAGATATGTCGACTGGCTGATAACGTCAGACTGATGGCTCATATCTGTGCAGATGTGCATGAAAAAATAAGCTGATGTTACCTTAACAAGCAGGCTGCGATTCAGCTGGTCACTAGTGTATCATAGCCTGCAGATGAGTTGAGCAAACTGGACAGGTCTGTTGTTCGTGCCACCTCTTAGCCGCATGCCACGCCCTAGATAAAGTACCTCCGAAGGAAATGATAGCTAATTTAGGAATCAGGTTCTCCAATTTCTCATTGGTTATGAATGGATGCTCAATGCATTTCAAATCGAAAAATCTCCGCCTCAAAGTTACCAATCTGCCAAATACTGGTTTCGTCCACTGCACTGAACAGGCTTCAAGTCGTGGCAGAATACTTCAGAATTGCTATAAAATAACCGGATTGACGAGGAACTCATCCCGTCTAGCTGTGCGACGATGTGTTCTACGATGAAGAGCACCGGTCCTATCTCCGACAGCGGGCCTACAGACAACTCCCGCATCACAGCCCGTCCCGAAATCCATAATGGGTTGGTCTCCAGTGCGCAAGGCATACCAAGCCAGATCACTCCAGTCGAGAAGAACCTTGCGAATGAACAGAGCACCACCGATCTAGAGGAATCAGCACAGAGCGAGAAGCTGGACGACGCCGATGATAAAGATAAAAGGGACGTCCAGGATGAAGAAGACAGCGTCAATGCAGCTGACGATGAAGACGATGGCTACGGCAGCCCAGGGTCTTCTGTGAGTGACCCATTGTCGGATCCTGATGTATCCTATGGGCGGCAAATTGGAGGGAAGCGACTTCGACAGCATGCCCAGCATCTCACAATCACCGAAAACCGCATTCGCTCTTTGGAGCGAAGACTCGCTGCCCTCGAGAAGTTGCCAACGCGACCCTCAACACCCGAAGTCAACCTTGAAGATGAGCCTAAGCCTATCTTTAAGCCCCAACTTAACTTCGTTAAATGGGCCCAGTTCAAGGCCACAATGAAGATCAAGGAAGGGGAGGTACGGCATGCCATTGATGTTCTCGTTGGAGAGCCAATTCTCTTTCACCAGCGACACCGTAAAAATGCAAGAACAATTGTCACAGAGTCACGTTTTTCACAGGCTGAAGACGACAACTTTCCGTTGGAATCAATCCCAGAGCGTATTCGTATCAACTCGCCTGTACTACTTGACGTTCTCAAAAATGTCATTGGAGGCTCATTCCGCATGCAAACTGAGCCGACAGTTGTTCTTCGGCCGTACAAAGCATTCACTTTCTATGAAACTGAACTCCGAGAAGCTTTGGAGGCCATGGAAAAGAGCTTGACCGAACAATCCAAGCAGGCGATCTATACCCCAACTCAGGAGAAGATCCACTCCAGTGAAGGCTTCGATGAAAACCTCGACAAGGCTGAGACTGAACGTGACAGGCCTGTTGAGGCAGCATCAGAGACTGAGATCGAAAGACAGAAATCTGTGCAAGCCATTGAAGAATTGCGTGGCTTAGTTCGGTTCGTCGAGGCTCTTTCACCATTGGTCAAAATCATCAAGCAAAAGCCAACGCAGCTCTTGAAGGCTGGCGATGCAACCACCGACAGTGAAGAGACTCCCACGCAGAAGAGGGAGAAAATTTCTGTTCCCTTCAAAGATTTATGGTATATATTCCAGCCTGGCGAATACATCATCTGCAAGGGCAGCAAGGAAGGCTACCAACGTGTTTGGAGAATTGTGCAATGCACAGGAGGCCGGGCATACCTCTCAACTGAAGGAAACCGTGATCGGGTTGATGGACCTCACTTGGCTAAGCATAGTCCGTTAGTATTGGATTGCTACTACCTCGACTTTGACGGGAAAAAGTTTGGTCCGGTATACCACAGATTCGACATTCAGCCTTTCGAAAACAATCGGGACGTATCTTCGCTGGAAGTATTTCCAATCGCATATGCAGCCGATTCGGAAACCATTCTCAATGAATTGTCCAAGCAGGGAGAAGATTTCGTTAATGCTATACGAGCCTGTCAAAAGTATTGCGTGGGACGAACACGCACGTGGACACCAAAAGGCGAAAGGATAGCTCATCACTTGCACCCAGAAGACGTCGATGGTCCGGTCATGGTTGATTTCGACCGTGCGATCCAATTCAACCCTACGTGGAGTCCCGACTTCACGCTGCCCAACTTTGCGGACCAAGATAGGCGAGAAACTCGGGAAATGACAATGCACGAGGATGTCACCTGCTCTGATGACGGCAATTGTGTTGATGCCAACTGTTGTCAGAATGAGAACATTTTGGATGACTACGAATGGGATCGACAGAGAATGGACGACTTCATAAGCACCGAAGACATCCTCCGCTCATTCAACGACAGCAGTGACTTTGTTTCGCCATTGCCCGCGGACTATCGACTCTGTCCCAATAGGGTCTTCGGCTTCATTCTCCGAAGCCGTAAATGGGGTCAGTTACCGTGGCGCCTTAAACTTGACAAGATTTGAGGTATACGCTGACTTCGGGCTCGCCATGACTTAGCTTGTCTACCTGTGAGTGGGCTTAAGGAGATCAAAAGAGAGACTTCGAATCTCCAGGACCTTGAGCTTCCAGGACACCATAAAGATATCGTCACCGGACTAGCGGAGTCTCATTTCCGAACCAAAGCGAAGGAGAAACGTGCTCAAAGATACGAGGCCCAGAGGGAATTTGACTTGGTGCGGGCAAAAGGTACTAGACTTAACCGCCAAGCATTTTCAAGAGATGGCGAGTGAGTACTAACTAACTCTAGGCAAAGGACTAATTATCCTACTCCACGGGGCTCCTGGAGTTGGGAAAACCTCAACTGCAGGTACGTATTACGAGAAGAGATGTGATATTTATGGTAAAGCATTTGTAAATGGCTAACTTGGCCTTCAGAGTGCATCGCCGAAGCCAATGCAACCCCATTGTTCCCAATTACATGTGGTAAGCGTCTTTGAAGCCAGGCTGACTCATTCTTGCTGATTGACTCAGGTGACTTGGGCCTGAATCCTGTAGATGTCGAACAAAATTTGGAGCTCAACTTCCAGTTGGCTGAGTCTTGGGGATGCGTTTTGCTTCTCGACGAGGCCGATGTGTTCCTTGCTCAAAGGACCCAGAACGATATCAAGAGAAATGCGCTCGTATCCAGTTTGTTACAATGGACCTAATATAGCTTCATCTCGCTAACAGTTTGCCTAGTTTTCCTCCGTGCTTTGGAGTACTATTCCGGGATCTTGTTCCTCACCACCAACAGGGTTGGGACCATCGATGAAGCTTTCCGCTCCCGCATCCATATGAGTCTCCTTTATCCTATCCTCAGCGAGGCCCAAACCATGAAGATTTGGAAAAGCCAGCTCGCGAGAGCACAGAAGCGCGACCCGACTCTAATCGTGAAGGCCGATGATGTCCTACTATTTGCCAAGAATTTGCACGAGCAGCAGATGAAAAAGCGCAAGGTTGGCTGGAATGGGAGACAGATACGGAACGCAATGCAGACTGCTGTTGCATTGGCCGAGTATGATAGCGTCATGTCCTCCCCAAATCCGGAAACACCACAGTCTCCATCGCTGGAGATCAAATGGTTCAACATCATCGCAAGTGCATCATGGCAATTTGAGGCTTATCTAGAAGATGCTTTGCAACTTTCGGCTCGAGAATACGCCCAACAGATCTCTATGCGAGCCGATAGAGCTTCCACCGATCATCTAGTGATGCCAGAAGTATCTACACTTCCGCCATCGATGCAACCGTTGTTCGGCATCAAGCCCATGGAATCCTCGCAATCAGTCCATCCTCAAACTGGCTCACTATTTGGCGTGGCAGGTGATAGCATTCTTCAGCAGCCATCGTCGGCGGGCCATGATGCTTCTCCGGCACAACAGTGGATTCCAAGGACTCCCAACAACCCTCCCGCGTCTGCCCCTCGGGCGCAATACACACCAACGCCCGTATCGCACTATATACCACCGCAAGCTCCCGGCAACATCTTCGGATCAACGGGAGACGTACCATTGTCCGTGTCTCAGCCATTTACGCTATCTAACCTTTACGGCACTGTCAACATGCCAAATACTCTGCCACAGGATTCTTTGTTGTTCCCAGGTCAGCGGCGGGCGGTCACGCCGACTCACCAGCACTACCAGTACTATGGAGCCATGGACCCGTCATCAGGTCACCCAGTGACTCATCCATGGCGAGACCCTGTTGTTTCCTCTGGAAGCCCAGCAGGCAACATGACAATGTCTGGTCCAACTCTCACCCAACCAGTGAAACAATACCCTCAGCCGTCTATGCCAGAGTCCGGAAACAGTGCCCAGTGAACGGATCGTGGCAGACTGAAGCATCAACAGACTCAAACAGAATCCACACTGCCAACAAGTGAATTAGGGCCTGGTAGACAACGAGCGGGAAACAGGATGCATGCCAAGACATCGCGAATATTGTAGATGCTTACTAGCAGTCAACTTGAAATTGATACACGAGACTTTTCCTTATTTTCGACTAATACTTGTCGCCAACCTCCCAGGCGACTGCCGAAGTACTTAAGTGGAGCATGAGGGGTAAAGCTGCTTCTCGGACAATAAGAAGAGGGGACAAATGCACCCCAGAAGCTAGTTAATTCTTCAGAGCTCCGACGAAGAGTCGGCCGCGCGGGACGGCTTCGAAGGAGACAACATTTCGGCCAATGCTACCAACTCTGGATTCCCATCTATTTGGGTTTTCACACTGGCTGACGTGAGCTACTCTGACCCCTGGCGACTAGCTTTCAGCTCAACCTTGGCCATCAATTGGCAAACAATACATGTCTGAATGAATTGACCCCTCACTTTGCCCCGCCATGTAAATCCGTTTGCTATAAATCCGGTTGCCCCGCCTTCGACACTAGGAAGATTGGCCACCCACCGAGATATCGCGACCTTTAAAATTCTCGACGTGAGGGGTGTTTTGCAGAATACAGAGACAGACATCTTATTCCCCAGCAATTCTTTGATACCAATAGTCGTTCCAAAAATGTCCACCAAGCTCCACCAAGCGCCCCCTTTCAGGGCAGAGCACATGGGCTCTCTCCTTCGCCCTCAGAAGCTCCTCGATATCCGCGAAGGCAAGATCCGCGATCAGGGTTTGTCCGAGGAGGAAGCCGGTCTTCCCGCCGTCGAGAAGGAGTCTGTCGCTGAGGTCGTTCAGCTCCAGCGCGATCTGGGCATCAAAGGTGTCACTTCGGGCGAGTTCAACCGCACTCGTTTCTGGGGTCTCATGTGGGATGAGTTCGAGGGCTCTACCCGCTTGCAAGATGCCGAGGCCAGCATGTTCCGGTTGTACCACCCCGATGTGGTGAGCCTCATTGAGAAGGACCGCAAGGTCATGCCCGGCGACTCCGTCATCGCCGGCGGAAAGCTGTCTCACTCGCCCTCAAAGTCCAAGTCGAACTTGCACGAGCTGCGTTTGGTGCAGGCTGCCCTGCCGAAAGAGGAGTGGAAGGGCATCAAGTTGACCATGATCACGCCGGCTTGGTTCCACATGCGCTACAAGCAGGGCAGAGCATACACCAAGGAGGCGTACGCCAACGATGCTGAGTACTTCAAGGATGTTGCCAAGGTTTACCAGGCCGAACTCCAGCAGCTCTACGACGCTGGCTTGCGCAACGTTCAATTTGACGACCCCGGCATGGCTTGTGAGTAAGCAGAGTCCGGCAACAGTACAATTGCTAATCTCTCGCAGACTTCTGCTCGCAACAGTTCCGCAAGGGCTGGGAGGAGGACAAGGACAACGAAGGCACCGTCGAAGACCTTCTTGATGCCTACATTGCTCTGTATAACGACACAGTCAGCAAGCTTCCCGAAGACATGCACACCGGTATCCACCTGTGCCGCGGCAACTTCATCGGGGGCCGCCACTTCGCCGAGGGTTCTTACGACATCATCGCGAAGAAGCTCTTCCAGAACCTCAATGTCAACACGTTCTACCTCGAGTACGATACCGAGCGCGCCGGCGGTTTCGAGCCCCTCCAGTTTCTCCCCAAGAACAAGAACGTTGTGGTGGGTATCATTAGCACCAAGATCCCCAAGCTCGAAGATAAGGAGGAGATGAAGGCCCGCGTTCTCAAGGCTGCGGAGTACGTCGCCAAGGGAAGCGGTGAGACCAAGGAGGAGGCGCTCAAGCGTATCTGCGTGTCTCCCCAGTGCGGTTTCAGCACGCATGAGAGCGGATACCCGTTGAGTTTGGAGGACGAAATGAGCAAGCTTTCTTTGATTAGAAAGATTGCTGACGAGATTTGGGGCGAGGCGTAAAGAGATATCCGTAGGTGCATATGAGAGGCATGAAGGCCAGAGTGGCGGTGTAACATTCAACATGACAGGCTCGAGGGAGAGCGGGTGTAGATTACTTACTGCAAGCGTGTCTAAAGATGTATGGTCTTTTTTCTTTCAACCTAGTCTTAGGAATCCAATGTCTTTGGTGACAAAATATTTAAAATGATGTTGGTCTAAAGTCGCTATCGAGTTCAATTCTGCGATGATGTTGGTTTTTATAGACCGTGAGAGTACCTGCCCCCTCGCTAACCTCAAGCGCCAGTGTCAGAGGTCTACTTTACTCTAGTAATATGCAAAAAGTTTCATCCGTTTTGCAATTTTAGAAGTGTATGACAAAGAGACCATGCTGTACATGTTGGTAGACGTAGTTGAGGCCAAAATTGAGATGATACAGTAGTGAATTGATGGCTGACTGCCAACTATGGACTAGTTGAAAGATATAAAGAATGGTACTAATACTAGAGTATGTTGGTTGAACTTCTTCAGCCGGGTATTGAGCAAGTTATTGAAGCGAAAGAAAAATGGTCGGCCACCGTCTGTGACGTAGTAGGAAAAGAAATTGGTCTTGCAAGCGTGCCGCCTTCAAGGTCAAGAAGGTTCGCGTACTCTCAACCTTATACAGCCTTGACAGATCGAAGGAGGCTCGAAACACTGCTTGAGACTTTGGTCAGAAGCGAAGACTCGGATTTTGTAGTATCGGCTGTCATTGCACTCCGACTGGTCTCGCTGGACCGTCGCCTGGAGTGCATCTCCCGAACAAACTTTGGCCAGGTATTCGTCAATACAAGATATTTGATGTGGCCTTGTGCGTTATCAAACACCGTAGAGTTGAATCCCGCGGGGATATCACCAGTGTATCGAGCTTGATGCCGGATATCCCCGCTGCTTCCCGAGCTTGACCCCGTGCGTGATCTCAGGTAAGCATCATCGAAGGGGACAGCAATGTTGACAGAAGCGTCTTCCCCAAACAAGATGCGGGCAGGCTTGTCAAATACCCGAAACAACTGCTTCATATCCTGGGAGGGAAGGTTCAGGGGGAAGTCGGCATGCTCTAGTGAGATGAAGTCGGCGTAAATCTGGAGGGCGAGATTGTATGCATCAAGTTTCTCTTCTTGAGCGAGAGACTCGCGAGATTCCGAATCCGAAATGGCATTCGGCCAGGATCTCGACTTCCACTCGGAGACGCGAGCGAGGAAGGCAATGTTCTCGCCGGAGAAGTCGCTGAGGGCAGAAAACTCTTGCAAGACGCCTTGATTCTCCCTCAAAGCGTGATCGAGTGCGGTCATTGTCAGCAGGCGACTATCGATATCTGGACCAATATCGGCGGAATCCGTTTGGCAGATAACCGGTTGCCCCTTTTCAGCTTGGCTGGAAGAGGCTGGACTTTTACTGCCACGAAACGACGCTATGGTCGACGCCCTTAGTGTTGTCTGTGATTCAGTTTCCCATTTTGCGTTGGCTTCCGTGACGTGCTTCAGGAGGATACGGAGTCGAATGATTTGGACGAGTGGGACAAAAATCGTGAAAATCTCAAACATCATGGTTGAAAGATGAATCCTAGTCTCTTGTATCAGCAACTACAAGGCTTTCGAGTAAGAGAGGACCACTGACCATTGACTCGGGGGAAAGTACATGTTGATGGTGTTGAAGGCCGGTACATATGATGCAATGAGAAACATTGGTGTTGCGTGAAGACTTGGAGTTTAGTGCTGTCAGCAAAGTTTAACCGCGGAGACGGCTGGGAATTGTAACGTACCCTGAAAGGCAGCAACCGATGGTCTGAGTTCGCCACCCCATTGTATCTCGAATACTCCATGCTCGCCAGATGAGCGTCGGCGCAACCTTTAGGCAGTCAGCTATCAGTGAATCACGCGGAGCCGAGGGTTGTGAATCAAAGCCAGGAAGGAGAAAGTCATACAAGCCAAGTCCAAATAGACTGCCAAAGGAGGGTTGGCCACCACTCCCATCCGCGGCCCAGGTCAATCAACTGCTCTACTATGTTGTCTCCGCGGATCTCTGTGCCGGGGATGCCGAAGGTAGGGTGGTACTTTTTGCAGGCAACCCACATGCCAGTTGTGAGTAGGCACTTGAGAGTGTCAGTATCGCTCAGTCGAACAAGACATTTGAGTTCGATCATCTCACATACCTGGAATATCGCACCGATACCGATGAAAATGAGAATTCTCCTCCCATAGTCCATATTCCTGAAGCGACAAAGCCACGACGTCTTCGAGCCATTACATCCTCTCCGGAGACTACCAGCGCCAGAGCCAGTGAAGTGAAGCCTCTGCAACTTCGCAACGTGCAGAAATCTGCTGTTAGAGGCGTGGAAGCACGCGATACCGAGCGGGAACCAGACGCCCATCACAAAGTACTGAACGTCGTACGCAATGACCACGGGCATCGTTCCACCGATCGGGTATGTAATCTGAGCCATGCACCAATACAGGTGCAGGAAAATAATGGAACCAAAGGCCAGAGGTAGGCCGCGAAGTCTCAAGATGGGGCTCCCCCGGTTGGCCCAGAGGAAGGCCATACCGGCAAAGACGATGGCGGTCCATGTTGCGCAGAATGTGATGTAGAATATGCCAATTTTATCCCATTTTGGTGGCATGGGCGGGAAGTTGTAGATCGTGAGGCCGGCCAATGCTGTTGGATCCATTGTTGAGGTGGTATGTTGTAGTGTCTGTACGTTGCATGAAGAAGGCAAGGGAGAAAGGGGGGTTGTCGTGATCTTCCTGCAGTTCAGATGCGGACTTGGGCAGGGGATAGTCGCACTTTTCAAGACAACAGCATTTTCGTGGATGTGGGTTGCAAGACAAAGTTATTACCGCAGTAAGACCTCGTCCACGCTTCTCAAACGACAGCATCGGCACCTGAGAAGTATGGGGATCGCCCATCTAAGATCGCTAGATCCAGCCGTGGGATAGCGTGCTTGGCGATAATATCAATGTGATACAGAGGCTCAGTCCCTCCGAGGCAGCGAATCCCATTGTCCCGTGCTGTTCTCCTCGCATTGTGGCGTCCTTCAGCTATGGCGAACACCTTGTTTTGGTATTTTGGCAGGCCCACAACCCTTGAACAGCAGGGTGTTCGTCTCGGCCTGGGCTGCCTCTGTTCCTCCCCGTCTTCTTCGCTTCTCTTCTTCATCATGATGATCTTTCGATACCGTCTGTGCTCCAGTGCCCCCGGACCAGACCGAGTTCGCTAGACGTTGCGACTAGCTCGCGCTAGATGAGAGATGGCCCAATCAAAGGAGTACCGTTCTGTCTTGGATTTTGCGATCTTCACGACTCAATCTCACCCAGGAAAAGCGAGATGGGGTGCCTTGCATGCGTCAAGTTTTGGAATCTTAGTACTCAACAATGACTTAGTCTGAGAAGTCCGAGTCGAACAGCCTGCCCGAAGCCCCACGAGATCCTCTCATCCAAACGGCATGCATACTTGCTTACTTTGTTTGGATGGCTACGTCCTCGACCTGCTAGATGTGTATTAGCGTTGTGATTGACGGCAATAGACGCCTGTTGATCTTTTCTTAGAGCTCCAATTTTCCTCAACGACCGGTTCGCACCGTCAGCTTCTTTGAGACACGGCGTTTACGCAGACGAATGAACAAATAAGGAACGGAACTGTAATCCTCCTCCGCAAACCCGGCTTGCTTAAAGGCCCTCAAGCCCTTTCGCGCCCGTGTGTGGATGATGGAACCACGTGGTTGCACATATAGAGAAAGCAGATGTAAGTCCAGGATTCTCACCAGGTGGAAAACCTTACGAATAGATGCATGTGTTCCTCACATTGGACAAAATCTTGTATTATTAAACTCATGACGCACAGTCATTTTTCAGAATACTCATCTTGTAGAAATCGGGCCCAGAGCGCTGGAGTAAGCCGATGCAACCAGATTCAAATCCATCCCAAACCCAGAGACTTGAGACCCCAGGGCATTCAGGGGTCCTTGTAAGATGTGCAGGCTTGGGCAGATCCTGGGCATGCGGCTGTCTCCCCCGGTCGATACCAAGAATGATTCCATCGGAGCCATCGAATCCGATCGTGCCAAGGCAGTCAGTGTCACTAGTCTCGAGTGTCATGTCTTATTTGTTTGGTCCGATGAACCAGTTCTCACCTGGGAACCGGCATTTCAAGAGCCCGTGCATCTGGGTAACGATGCGATCGTCGCTGTCAGCTCAAATCCCAGTCTAGGTCTCAGCAAAGAGCCATGTATGACTTTGCAAAGACTTCAAGATACCTTCATATGATAGAATTTCGTCCAACGCTGTGATGACTTCATCTTAGGCCCCAATTGCCTCCAATTTTGCCCAAAGACGACGAAATGGTGCCCCATTTTGGTCCACGACCCTTCTCTCGCAAGGTTTGACAGGAAGGGAAACTACCCTGCGCCACCACGCATTCTACTGCCGACGCACTTTCGAACAAAGACGGCAACCAAGCATCCGTCGACCGTTCCTAATGCCAAGGAATCGACCAATCGGCTGTCATTGTAGCGGCCGGCTGCGCAGATGAACAATGCCAGTCGAAAGTTCGCGGCTCAAGCGCAATTCTAGCTCACTGTTCAACTGACCACAAAGGGCCTCGGGCCGGTTTTATTTGATGACGGCGCATGGGTGGTATCAGTAAAATACTACGTTGCCTACCTATGTCACGCTATCAGTCGCCGATCGTTATGGGATTTTAATACTCCGAACAATGATAAGTCTGGAGTCATACTTAGGGTTTGTAGGACCACCAGCTAATCACAACGCCACATACGAAAGACATCTTAGCATCGCCAGTGCCTCCCCTGAATACAAATATTCCGGCATTGATATGGAGATAACTCGATGCCCCGATTTCAATTAAAGGCTCCAACGAGCGCCCAAGAAATATCGAAGTCCATGTATCGCCAAGGCGTAATACAGTTAATACTACAGGTTCATATCTAGTACATTTTGTCTACCTTGGGTACCTATACATAAGGAACTAACGTGAAGCCGGAATTATACTTTCAACTTGACTTGATGGAGTCAAAAGTCAAGGCTTCCCGGCTCCTCCAGTCTGAACTTTGGCCTAGTGCACTATGCCATGCAGCATGTGATTTTACTTGCTCCGTTCTTGGACGATTGAGAGTGTTCAGGAGGGTTGATCAAACACTCTCATAAACAAAACAGAGTCATCCGAATGCTCTGATATATCGACGGCAACTGATCCTAGGCCTCCGCGATCTGAGGCAAAATATGACAAGTTACCTTGCTACAAGCTCCATGAGGGTCTGTTGAAGAAATCAAAGGTACGGCAAATGGCGTCCAACTGGAAAACAGCACTGCCTTAATAGCATGATCGGACTGTCGTCCCTCGGTTGTTCCTGTGCCAGTTTAACACACTTGGAATTCTCCGCAAAGCCATCTGGCATAATATCTGGGATAATAGTGCAGACAACAAGTGACTTTGCATATTTACAGCTCAGGTGATTTCAAACTGCTGAAGAAACTCAGAGGTTTAAACATTGAGTTTTGGAAAAGCCCAGGTGCTCAATTTGTCGTGTCTCGTTTCCTACTAAAAGTTGTTGTCCTAAGCTCATCACTCTGGACGTGAAAGTTGCTCAAAGTCCGTAGAATCCGGTGCATTGACTGCAAGTTGTGAATGATAGACAGAATTCTATCTTTAGGAGCCTTGAGCAATGCTAGACCGACCAGAAGAAGCCATAGACAAAGTTAAATCGGCAATCCGTGTCGAGGCAGTCCGCAATAATCGAAAAGTTTTCAACCCGATCTTCCCTACACGGACCGTTCGATTTTCGCTAGAAGTTGCATTTCAGCCAGCCCTACCATCGGCTCAGCGCAGGAGCTGAACTATCTCCGTCACGATAATTCTATCTTTTCCCAGACCAAAAGTTCCAATGGGTCGAGGAATCCGGTAAAAGCTTCTCTCAGGGGATACAAGCAAACGTAGAAGCCTTGGCCTCCAGGCTCCAGCTCACTTCCCGAATGTCTCTGAATCGACTGTTGTGGCTAATAGCCTCTGCCGTCTTCGGGATGCCTCATTCACCATTCTCTCAGGCTGACGAGCGCCACATTTCGCTTGCCACGGATTCTTCGTGGGTTCAAAACCATGTGGCCGCAGTCGTACGAGCACGTGGCACCGACCCCTGAGGGGCTGAACGGTTTCCTTCCAGAACTTCCTTTCCGTGGAGAAGAAGAGATTAGCAAGAATGGCGTGGACGAGAACTCCTTCGGTTACCCTTGGCGTTATCTTGCGAGAAGGAGGCTTGACCCCCTCCTTGCTTCTCTTTGCTGCGTTGTGTAGTTGTGGCTGGATGGACAGTGGTCTGACGGATGATGCTTGGCTTGAGGCCTGGTCACACCTGTATATTGTGTACGACAAGGACTCTCATGTCTCAAGGCAAGGTCTGGGGCTTCGGGCAGAGGAGGGGCAATAGAATGGGCAATCGACGATGGTCTCTGTTGAGCCGTTTGTTTTTATTTCCAACAAGGCTAATCATGTTTCTCCCCACTGCTCAGGCTACCTTCGGTCTCCCCGATTGGACCGACGGAGTGTCTACTGTCTCGACTGATGGATGATTGGAGGTGTCACGACATAGAGGGGTGGGATACCGAAACTTTCCGTGCCGCTTCGTGGTGAATCACGATCTTCCGGCCGAGATGACGCTCGCGTGCCTGGCACGTCGCTCAGCTGGAGGTTCGATGCTTTTCACGTCTGAAGTTTATTGACTCGAGTGCTGTTGTCCCACGTCACTCTGCCAAGGTGTCACTATTCCGGTGAACCTACGGGGGCCACGGTTGAGCTCCCGGACACGTCAGAATGATCCTCAGGGGCGGGCAATAGGATTCTGCTTCCAAGCGTAACTGTTTCGAGATATGTTGATTCTGTATCTCATGGTGTTTCCCGGTGTGTATGCTGTCCACAGCCTTGGCTGTTTTACGGACAGCGTTGGATTTACGTGTTCACCACCCACAATATTCATGACATCCCGAGGAATTACAAGCCTATAAAGGCAGTCAGTGAAGAAGTACAACAGATAATAGACCGGGCACAATTAATAGATCATCATATCGATGCAATCGCCCTTCGTACCCGGACCCAAACCATGCAATCCATGTCGGACACAGAGATGTAGCTAGCCGCGGGCGAGATTAGGTCGACCCCAGGGCCGGGCTTCCGGTCAAAGCAACACGGCACTACGAGTCTATAGCAGCCCTAATTTTAACGAATCGCGTATCCTTCCGAAGAGGGAGCAACTGGTCCCAAGATGTTGGTCGAAAATGCAGGTCTGCCCGAGCTTCCCACTCCGGCTCCTGCCCCTTGCCGCTCCCCGGGTGCGCAAAGGTAGATGTAGCTCCGAGCGCATGTCTCGGACGGAAAGCGAGGCCAATATTTCCTTCTTCTCAATATTCGACGGCGGCGATGCGCAGCTGCACTATGCCGCGCGGGCGTCTTCGGCGGGAGTTGGGTGCCTACCGGGTTGTCTTTGCAGGCGATGCTGAGACATGACAACGTGGGAAGAGTCCCACGAGAGCCAGGTGTGAGAGGCAGGGCGTTGATGCTCCGAAGATGTTGACATGTTTGTAAATGAGTGGTGTCTTTTACGAAGATCTGGGATTACTCGAACACCTAGTAAGAGATTACATGTCCAGGGGCCAGGACATGGGCATTCTTGATCTTTGTAGGAAACGTATGCTATGAACATCCTCTAAAGAGAAGACTTCACTTCCAAGTCAACCTCTAAGTTCCAGGCTTTTCTCTCAGTCACATGTTGATATGCAATCCTTACGCAACAGTCTGACGACCTGCGAGGGGAAGAGAAAAAACTAGCATGAAAGCCACTAGCGCAAAGCAACACCACAAGTCGTACTTGTGCTCACACACTTGACACTTCTCATGGGGCCGCACAAGAAGCCATGCGGTTTTGCGACACTGAAGCGGTTCCTGGATTCGTCGGGCAGCCTCCTCGACAGAGTATGTCTCACTGGTGGCGTATTGAGGCCTTGGCTAGACGTGACTTTTGAACATCTTTTTGCTGAATGTTGTTGTCATGAATAAAAGCTACCAGCAAGGCGGGTAAAGCTGATGATGGGAAGGAGATCTACGCCGGCAAGAGAGGAGTATAAAGAGAGGCTGGAATCTCACGAACTGGGGATCAGAAGATGAAAAGATATCACAGCCTCATTTGGACAATCATCTCCTCAAGTAACGATTGCCAATCGACAACTGCACTCTCATCCTTGTTGCCAAGTTCAGAGCATTCAGCTTGATCATTCTCAAGTAAAACCCTTTCTCAGAGTAAACGAGACAAGATGGGCAAGCACACCTCCAAGCAGTCTTCCTCGAAGTCCAAGAGTAAGCCCCCCCCCCCCCCGATATGTCTTCAAAACTCCAAGACCACTGCTGACTGAACCCTCCGCCTGCCAGGCTCCGGCGCTAGGGCAGCCAACGGGCAGAACTCCTCGTCCAGCACCGTCCCGGTTGACCGATCGCTCGGCAGGAGCCAGACAACGACGATCATGGGGGCTCACGACAGTCCGATGGGTATGTGGCTGACGCAGCCGTTCCATCAGGAGCCATACCACAACATCGCCGCGGTGTCGGCGGACGGATCGGCGGCGGGGCAGGCTGACGGACGTCAGGGGTCCGGGGCCTCGGCGACGTACGCTTCGTCCCGGCCGCAGCAGCAGCAGCAGCAGCAGCAGCAGCCACACTGAAGTACGGCATGATCCTTCAAGGAGATCCTAGTCTGACTATGGGACTGTTCTGATTCGTTGTTGTTAGAAAAGTCTCGTCATTGGATTAACGTCGCCTATTTTCTCTTCTGTCACCACGCTTCACTTCAAAGATAGACTTAGATGCACTTTGCAATAAACAGTTTCTCCCGCAACTAAATGGAAGAGCCTCTCGATCCTCCAATACCCCGCGCGGCATCGTGGAGATGAAGGGGTCCAAAATCCGTGCGCATACTGTCAGAAGACATAGAGGGCTATGACTGACTTGGTGTCATGGCTTGGCGATGGAAGTTGGGATGTGGCTTGGAAGAAGTCAGTGGATTCGGGGCTAAAGTTTCATGAGGCTGATGAGGAACTCTGAGAGATTGAGACCAAGGTGGCTGAGAATGGCGCGCTTTGATTAGCGCCATCAGCCCCGACTCAATCGAAATGTGCAACATAAGTTGCCATTAAGCAATAATTTCTTCTACTGCTCCGTCTGAACCTGCGAATCTGGTATCGCCCCCAATAACGAACATTGAAGAGTAATACCTAATTCTCTTCTTCGGAACCCGCGAGCGCAAAGTGCCAAGCAAATCTTCGTATTTGCTTTTTTCGGTTCTTCCCCTGCCTGGCCCATCTCTTGGCTGTTGGCCCTATTCGGCACTCGTTCTCTCGGACGCATCCGGGCAAGCGTGCCGAGCCCAACGGCGCAGCTTGGCAAGGCCTCCCAAGGACCCAAAGCACAGATGGAGACGTCATGCAAGTTGCACAGTCACTTGCCGCTGTCCCCCGCGGGCTGCAAGCAGGCGGCCAAGAGGTTTAGGAAGCACTTGAGAACTCTCTCGAGGAGTTGAGAGAGGTTGGTCAGAAGATGCGGAATGTTGGGGAGGATTGTAATTGAGATAACACCCAGGCAACCCTGACGGTGTGCGTGATGTCCGATGCGAGTGTGTGTGACTTGTGAATTCGATAGTCTGGAGTTTGAGTATCAAGTTTGGATTTTGGCGAGATTGAAGAGTTGCAGCGGTGGTCGTAAGCTGACTGAGAGCCGAATTATTTTTGGGGATGGGCGAGGAATTGTCCGGGGTTCAATTTCCTTATTCTCGCATACTTGGGATACAAGCTTCGACTTATGTCAGCGGCACAAGTCGACGAGATGAGGTCAGCAAAATACGTACTCTCTCACTCTCTGTACGGCGTTGCTTTACGTACTCTCACTCTCACTCCCATTCTGGCTCACCTTGCTCACCTCTCACCTGACTCTGAGTCTCAAGAGTCTCAACCATCTGAATTGCTTTACTGGTCCAGGCTAGCCTATATCCACCCTTCCCTGTCGGCGAGGAACAGCAAAAAGCATAAGCATAAAAGCAGAAATGAGACGGGCAGCACACATGACGTCAAACACCCTAAATCAGAAGGCCGCCATCCTCAGTAAGCTTTGACCGAAATTAATTGGCAGCGGACGATGGGCACTGTTTTTGGTTTCACACAGAAATGAGTTTTTCTCTCAAGTGTTCGCGGTTGCTTGTGTTCCCCAGGTTCAACGCCCTCTCCCCCCCCCCCCCCCCTTCAAAGCGAGCCTAACCTAGCGCGACCATCGAGTCTATGTAAAGAGGAGGGAAGGGAAAATCCTTCGAGGTAACAGATCTCTCTGTGATGTGCACTAACTGCCCATGTTTTGCATTGAGATCGCTTCGCTTCGTCTCCCATCATCGGCCCCCTTCTCCACGTGGATGCGCCTCCGTTCCCCGTCGAGAGAGGGTCGAGAGCCCACCTCTTTTGCGCCTCAGTTTCAGTGATTTTTATGAGTGTTCCGGCAGGGAGGACGGCACCATGGACAATACTGTATGAGACTTGAGTAAGTTATGTGCGGTAGTTGGACAGTGGAGACGGTGCTTCAAGGGGCGATGAATTTTGTTTAGTTGCAAGGGGGCAGCAAGGGAAAGGAGAGGAAGAGTGGAAGACAACTGCAACACAGCGACGAGAATGTCACTGAATGATTGACTGAGAAGTGTTTGCAGCATGCGCTGATCGCTGGATGCAGGGCCGCTGAGACAGAGAAACGACTGTTTGGGAACCAGGAAGACCCTCTCTAGAAGTCTTCTCTCAGTCTCAATCCTCGCCCAGTCAATCAGTCTCTGACTTCCGCTCCCGCTTTCTGCAGAGTTCCCAATTCATTTGTTCTCGACCAGTCCACTTCGTCCCTGATGAGCTTTCCTCCACAAAATTCCTGCAGAAAAGATTGGAAAACGAATGACTAGATGGGCATAGCGCGCCCCCCCTCACGCGAAACCCAGCCACCCCCTGCACCACTTGACTCTTTCCGTCCATCCGTCTTGTCACTCTGGAGTCTGTTGTTGTCTGGAGTAAGAGACGGCAGGAGGGGAACCGAAACGGAGAGCTAAACGCCATAACATAGGTAATAACGGTTGAGAGCACTGAGAGCTAGTTATAAAGCCCGGAGTTTGGCGCACCTTTTCAGCTTTTGTTATTGACGCCTCGTGCAACACGCGCGACACCTTTGTTGGCCGAGGGCCTTTGTTCCCTTCTTAAACACCTAGATTGTGTCGAGCAAGGCATTGTCCGCGTCTTTGCAACCACAAAGAAGAGTCTGGTGGCAGGAAACGCAGTTGACAGGACAGCAAGCCACGGGAACGCCCTGTGCCGCAGAGGTGCCGTGATGGTGTCTTCGATAGCCAAGTCTTCTTTTTTCAGATGGCTGGCTCTGCCGTAAAGAGTGCCCAGCTCGCTCGGCCGGCCCGGGGTAGCTTAACTCTGTAGCTAGCTGGCGCTGCACAGCCCGGTTTGTGCTCTTCCTTCATCGATATTTGGGGGCCAGTAGGCCAATCAGTCAGAGACATACGCGGCAAAGTCAGTGAGTTGATGAGCACCACGGACTCCCGTGTTGCGTGCATCAGGCTGCAGGAAGTGTCAGCAAAACGACATTCGGATACGTTAGAGTGAGAAGTACGATGAGAGCAGGATAGTGCCCGAAGACCGCTGACAACAAGTCGGAGAGAAGAAAAAGACTGCAACCAAAACATGACCGAGCCTTCCGAGCTACGGCGGGACGACTCCCCTAGGAGATTCCACCATTCAGGCTCCTATGGATACGGTGCTCCGTACAGAACACGGAACCCAATAGAGGAGGGGAGCCACAACCTAAACCTGAAGATGCAGCAACCCTTGTCCCGCCCTCGATCAGGGACCGGACTGCTTTTCGCAGCTCGCTAGAGGGGAAACGCTGGTCAAGCTGGAACCCCGGACCCAGTTTCTGACCCAGCCGGTGGCCACTGGTCCGTCGAGTTGACGAGGAGCCCGTCGTTCCCGCAGCGCTTCCCTTGCTTTCAGCGTAGCAGGGCCCCGGTGATCGTTAGTGTTTCCCCTCTTGGGCCCGTCGACAGTGTGTGTTGTCACTGTGGTTAGGGCCAAGTTTGTGTCCGTCGTCGAGTGTTGTGCTGTGCTCAGATGTGAAAGTAGTGGAAGTGGTGGTGCCGTGGATGATGGATGGAGGATGGGGGGGATGCAGGCGCTGCTTAGCCGTTTGCTGGGGCTGGCGCTTCTGCATCGGCAGGTCAGGACAGGCCGGAAAATGTACTTGTGCACACACTCCGAAAGTGGTGGCATCAGAGGTATCACCCCTGGGTCGTACCATCCCATCGATCCATCGCCCGTCCTTGGCCGGGTGTCTTACCGCGCATTTCTTGCTTTTTCGCCCTGTCGATTTCTCCCAATTGCCCATGGCCCATCGGCGCTGCCATCCAAATTCAGTCCCATCATCAATTCTCCGTTTCCCTCATCTTGTCTCCTTCTCACCACCTTTCCTCCCTTCCGCTTCCTTTTCCTGTTCGTCACCTTCACTTTCGCCAAATACCCGACACATTTCAACAAACCACGACCAAACCGGCCACCGTCTCCCCGTCTCCTTTTCCTCTCCTCTTCCATTCCCTCCTCCACCTCTCCACACACTCGCTTCGTCAAGGAGGAGCCCCGAACCTCATTACCCGTGCCGACCGATATCGTCAAGCTTCAGACTCCGAGGTCGTCTCTCGATTATCGTCACTAGCTTGCACTACCTCGCCCCTAGCCGACCGACGTACAAACGACGAAGGATCCAAATCAAAGTCCACTGAAACGCCGCTTCCACGACCCGTCCCACGTATAGGAGAATCTCGCTTCCTCCAAATATCTACGCCCCATACTCAGAAACCCGAGCCGACCGAACGCTGGTGACAAACACCCGCAGTCGTTCGAATCCACGCCTCCACGCTTCCTCGACGTGACGAACCGAACCTCGAAAGTATCAGAAGGAATTGCATACGCACGGAATCTCTCCCGGAAAATTTTAGAACTTGGCTTTCCTGCATCCAGACGCACATTACGACGTTTTGAAGCAATCTGTGCGGCAGAACCTGGGACGGCAGCTGGACCTGGCTCAACCTCGACCGACTTGGGACGAAAATCACAGGCTGACGTGCATATCCGCCAACGGGCATTGCTCACAACTCGGGATTTTTTTTGCCGCGACCAAATTCAATCTACGAATTCACTGCTGCCAACTGTGCATCGCATTCCTCTCCGGCCGCCAATCTTCTGGGCTTGACTCGCTGGATTGTGGCTCAATTTCGCACTCGTGCCACCCAACGTGTCTTGGACCACCGCAATAAGGAGAGAATACCTACCATCGATCGCTTCCAACGTCTCCGCATTCCAACGACTTGTTTTGGCCGCAACGGCTGACAAGCTGCCTACTTCTCTCCGAGTTCCTTCTCCTTTTTTCATCTTCATCGCTCCATCTCTTCCTTTTCCCTCCAACGACTCGCCAACACCGTCAAGATGTGTAAGTGGCAATCGAGCAAACCTGGACGATAACGCCCTTAGCTAAACATAATGCAGCTGGCCTTTCAACAACGATTATGCCCTTTGCGCAGTTGCCCGCGTGCGCTGTGAACTGTGGCCCCCTCTACGACGCCAATGGCGCCTGTGTTCCTCCTGCCGTCGCGGCGGCTGATGCCAACACCTACGACAGATGTTTCTGTAGCCAAGGCGCTCTGCAAGCCTTCTCAACAGCTGCCGGCGGTGTCTGCCCTGCTGCTGGTTGCGACGACGCTGGCTTCAGCAGTATCCAGGGATGGTACACTTCATTCTGTAACTCCGTCACTGGCGGCGCTGCCACTGCATCTTCGTCCTCAGCAGGATCTTCCTCAACAAGCGGAGCTTCAAAAGGATCCTCCAACAGTGGAAATGGCGGCGATTGGTGAGACTATTCTACAACCTTGCATTCCCGGCTATCACTAACACGTATGATCTAGGCTCTCCAACCACTGGAGATGGGTTGTCATGCTTGTCATCCTCGTTGTCGCCATCGCTGGCATTTGGGTTGGCGCCTGCATCTGGCGCCGACGCTACCTCCGCCGCAAGGATCGCATGTACGAGCTCGGCAAGCACGCACACAAGGGACCTAGCGGCATCATCGCCGGTTCTGGTGTCAATGTCAACCAAGCTGGTATCGTCAACTCTCCCGGCCAATTCATGCCCGGCCCGCCACCGGCCGTATACGACGAGAAGCCCCCTAAGGAGAAGAAGAAGTGGGTTGTCAGCGAGCGGACGTAGAAGTGCGACTTCGGTAGACATGTTTGTGCGGCATCACTCTTCATCACTATCTCTCCACGGCTTAACGAGACGGCGTTACATATTTCACGGCATTGGTGTTTGGACATTCATACATACTTGTTCCCAGGCAATACTTGTTGCTCATTTCTTTTCCTTTGGTCATTGATTAGGCGTACGGCTGAAAACAACGGAGGATTCTGTCGTCGGACACAAGCAGCATTGGTGGTCCTGGTTCTTGACGGTGAAACCACGCAATCAAAAAGGGCGGGTTTGAAAGGGTGGAAACAGGCCGATGGCAGGAGGCTCACAGTCTCACAGCTGCGTAACAGAAGCGGCCTGTATTCCTTGGACCTCGGGAGGAATGTTCTTTGAGGACAGGCCTGGAAAGCGGGAGGACTCGTGTGGTCAGCTTAGCATCCAAAACCAAATGGTAATTTCTTTATACCTGTTCACAACCACAGCCACTGAAACGCTTCACATCAAGGGCAGCATCAATGTTTCGTTTTGCAACTGTAACTGACTCGATGCCGATATTTCCTGGTTTCTGTGCGTGTTTTCTTTTCTCAATACCTTGCGAGTTACCAGAGGGTGTTGTCCACATTCATGAGGCTTGTCTGAGCGGGTCGATCAAACAGTGTGCCATATGGGCGCAGAGGTCCTGGTACCTGCATGATGTATCGCAGGCATCGCGGTGGATTTTTCGATGGTCCTTCTTCATAATTGGTTCGAGCTTGTGTGCGGGACGAGTATCGTTTATGCTCCGCTGCAACTTCACTTCTTGGAAGAATTCGGCGTCCGCCATGTTGGAGCTCTGCTCTTCAATTGATGGGCCTAATTACTGCTGCCAATTGTCATTCAAGATGATCAGACTCTACAGGTAGGTTGGACGAGATACGTTGAAGGATACAGCCCCCTCCGCAACGAAGGATGGCAAAAAGAGGCGAGGACGCAAGGATGAGATCTCTTTGTTTCAGCAGTATGCTTACATTCTTTCGTTCCATATCTTGCCTGTATGACGTGCCCAACATTTCGAGTTGATATCTTAATCAGATCAAGGTTGTGGAAGAGGGTTTACAGCGTACATGGTGCTCCAGGTTGCGAAGGTCCTTGTGATGGTATATCAACCTACAGGTTCCTGTCAGCCACTTCCTGAAGTGTAAGTATCCTGACTTTCGTCCGAAAAACAAGTGAATACGGACAGGTAAGTTTCCACATCTGTTAAAGGTTCCAGCCGGATACATGATCTGCGAATGAAAGTCTTCGGCCATGATCATGTAACAGGATGCTTTTCGTGTACACCATAGGTATCAATTGAGACATCTTCACTCAGTCACGGGCGTGGACAATCATCCGACGGCTGCCGGCACGCGAGCTCAAACTAGAGAGGGCGCCCTTCATTCGTGCACCTATGAAAGGTACTGAGGCTGGCATGAGGGTTATCACACGCCATCAGCAAGTCCATCTGAGCACTAGATGTGCACTCAACATGGAAGTCTAATCAACTCCGATTATCAAATAAACCCCGACCGACGGGACTTCCCCAAGCTCACCAGCTCTCAGCTACCAGCGCACAGACACTGACAGCCATCCGCATGTCTTTGAAATACAAGACAATGACATCCCAAGAGATCTCTGACTTCCCTCGTCTACTCGTACATAAGTACACAGGTTAGCAAGCTGACTCTATCGAAATCCTTCCTACAATCACTCTACCACATCCCTCTTCTGCAACCATGGCCGATGAACCAACTCCCAACCTCCCAGCCCACCGCATCCCCACAGACAGAGACACAAACTCCCCATTCTGGACCGAGACTTTCCCCCCTCTCGAGGAACATACAAAGAGGCTCTTTATAGAATACGCCAATATTCCAGAGGATAAGCTCCAAGAGCATCTTGAAGAAGCAGTATGGGTCCCTTTTCTACCTCTCAAACTCACACACTCACACTCACATTCCCTCTCTTGTCCTTCTCTCCGTCGAACTTCCTAGGACCCCACCTCCTTAGCATCGTCAACGTAGCACTAACACACAACCTTTCTCTCTCTCTCTCTCTCTCCTCAGCGCAGAAAGGCATGGAACGACTGTCCCTACCCATGCATAGGCCTCTGGCTCTTCCTCAAGCTCCAACTCCGCAACAATAAGGAATTCGACGAAGCCGTACGGCGTACGCAACAAGGCGAGAATCTCCTCGACTTTGGATGCGCCATTGGTCAGGATCTACGAAGTCTGGTGCGTCCATTCTTTCCCTTCCCTTTCTTTCTCCTTCTCCCTCCCTCCTGACTGGCATCTCACGTTCCACGCAACTTCACCACCAACTGCCAAGAAAGCCTTCAACACGTAATACCATGAAAATCACCTCAGCTAGCATTCATTCAACTTACATCCCCCCAGGTCCACGCAGGCTCCCCCCCACAAACCCTCCACGGCATAGACCTAACCCCCAACTTCTTCCCCGCCGGCAAACACCTCTTCAACGACCCTCACACCCCAATAGCCTTCCTCCAAGCAAACGCCCTCTCCCCGCCCTCAACCCTCCCGCCCACCTGGCGTAACAACTTCACAATCATCACCGCAAACTACGTCCAGCACTGCTTCAACCTACAAGACCCAAAAACCTACGCCGCCTTCCTCTTGGCATTACTCTCGGGAAACCCAAACGATCTAATCTTCGGCCGCACGGCGGGCACGACGGAGGGCGAGGCGCGGAGGGAGGAGATGCACAAGGGTCAGAGGCTATATCGGCACACGGAAGCGAGTTTTGTCGAGTTCTGGACGAGGGTGGCGGCGCAACATGGGAGGAGGGCGAGGGTTGAGACGTGGGTTGATGAGATGCCTGCTTTTGAGCTTAAAGGCGAGGGGATGGAGAGATTTGAACCTGTGAAGAATCTCATGTATTCGATCCGGTTTGAGTGATGTGTGGTTAGTGAGTGGGGGAAGTCAGCGAAGACTTTAGAGAGCGCGGAGGAAGAGCCGATAGCATCTCGTGTGCTGCAATGACGTGACATTTACGAGTGTGACATAATCGAGGAGGACGCAATTCAGGTGAACCATTCTAGGTTATTAATGCAGTCTATCTATATACCATTAAACGCGTGTCGTGTTCGGATCCAAAAATCAACAAAGTTCAAACTGCTTTTGATCGGGCCCAGGGTGTCTTCTCTGCATCATCCGCGTGGAAACTCTCAAAGCGCCTTACTAATTTAAATACGGTCCCCAGTAGGAGTTATTAGTTTTCGCAACGTCGAATCATTTACTTGGTCCTTACAGGTAAGGCGATTTTGGCTTTGTCGCTTTGCTCCTCAGCCGCATCCATGTACAAGTCAATCAGACAACCGGCAGACCACGCCTGTGTGGGGCACTGTGGTTTGTTAGCAAGCAAGCCATTGTCTACAATGGGAAACAACTTACAGAGTCGGGGCAATCTTCGCCATCCTTCTGCGTCAGTTCCGCGAGCCCGGCCCAAACGCTTTCCCGGATCATCTGCTTGCAGCCCATAAGTCTCCGCGTGACTTGCTGGAAGGCCTCGATACGTCCAGCCTGGTCACCTCTTCTGGCGAGGTCAAACTTGAGCAAGGCACGGAGGAAGAAACCAGTAGGCCAGAGCCATTCCGGGCCCTGGTGGTAGTTTCGTCCCTTGCTGGTGGCGAAATCCTCACTGTCTTCGCTGTTGCGGTAGTAAGGCCTGTAGTTAAGATCGGCGGGGTCGAGAGTTGCCATGCCTGTAGGCCCACGGATGGATTTGTCGGCAACCAAGAGGGCGTGCAGTGCATGCGCGGGGTCGAAGAGCTCGGGTGCCGCGCACATGGCGATGGGGAAGTTGGCACGCAGCTGGTAGTCCTCGTACTCCTTGCCAGACTTATACAAGTCCTTGTAGATACCACGGCGATTAATGACCTGAGGGTTGACGTCGTACTTGGCGTCTTCCTCAGAAGAAAGAGGAACCCAGTAGCATCGCTCAAAGTTGTCGCGAATCAGGTTGGCCCACTCTCTGTGAGAAATTGTCGACTCGTCTGCCTTCTTCACGGACGAATACTGGTACTTGCCTTGCTGGTTGAGCGACGCCACCCACCTCAGAGTGCTGTATAGGAGACCAGTGATCTCAATGGCAGCGCCGTCACGGGGTGTGCCGGGAACACCCTTTGAGCCAGCCTTTTCGCTTTCGCCCATCTTGTCCATCCATGTACCGCAGTTGTTCTGGTTACCACCAAAGATGATGCCAGTGTCCCAGTCAGTCTTGATGGAAATGTTAAAGCCATTGTCACTCATCTGCGAGTCGATCGAGGGACCAGCATTGGCCTCACGGAAGGACATGCCAGATGCGTGTCTCTGCAGCGCTTCCTGGATAATATCCTCGATGGTGCTCTCCTGGGAATAGGTGCGGGAGTCATCGACATCGAACCAGGTGTCGTCGTAAGGCAGGAAGCGTCTCTTGACCTTCTCCTGGAGCAGGTCTAGTCCATTGGGTGCGAACTTGGTGTAGTCTTGGATGCACTGAAGGAAGAACCAGATGGAGTCGCGAGAGTTGTAACGCGGCAAAGCTCCGCTGCTGAGCAGGTTGGGAATCATGCCGTGCTTCAGGACGCTGGCAAAGGCAAGGATGTGCTCCTTTGCTTCGTCGAAACGGCCGGTGCCAAGGTAGAGACCACGCAAGGAGATGAAGACATCACGTCCCCAGCATCTCGCCCACTCAACGGCAAAATGAGGCAGACCGGCAGCCAACGATGGGACCTGCTTCTTGGGCCACAAAGAGCCAGATTTGACCAGACCAGTCTCTTGCACGCTGACCATGGCGAGACTTTGGAGGAACCATTGTCCTTCGCGAACGTTGTCGTTCATGAGTTCAAGTCCACGATCCCAAGAGGCAGTGTACAAGGTGCGCAGAACGAGGCCAAAGTATCTCGGCAGCAAGAAGCTGGGGATCTTGCGAATAGCATCAAACCGCTCTTTGAGCCAGACGGCGGGTTTCTCAAGGTTCTCAAAGTCGGGAGTCTTGCTGATGCGCTCCAGGCGTCCGACAATGTAATCCAGAGCCCATTGGCCGTCACGGAGATTCTGGCACAGAGGATGAGCAAGGTTGTTGTCCCGGATGATATCCTTCAGAAGACTCCACCATCCCTGAAGACCGGCATAAACGAGCTTGCCGTAGCCGGGAATCTCGTAGCAGCCATCGTTGCCACCGCTTCCATCACGTTCCTCGGCCTCACATCGGTAAAGCAGGAAGTTGAGATCCACCAGGTTCAGGTCCTCAACCGCGGACCTAGCACCCGAAGTGACGTAGTTGTCGAGACCAGATGAGTGCTCAGCTGCCGGGATCCATGTCTCGAAAAGAGCAATGCTACCAGGAGGGAACTTGTCGCGCACAGTAATAATGGTATCGTCGCCCTTGACCTCCATGCGAACGCCGGGGACATCCACCACGCGGCTAGGCAGGCCGCGCAGCAGTTTCTTGTCGTCCAGGGCCTCCTTGCGAGCCTCGTCGCTTGCATCCACCTCAAGCATCCAGCTGCCAAGATGACGGGCTTTGGTACCTCCAAGGTGTACCGCGTTGAAAGCGCCATTGCCGTTGCCGTAGCCAGGGAAAGCAGTGTGGGCAATCAGGAAGTATCCCTTTCTCGACTCAGGGTGTACTCTGTGAACAGTGATGTACTGATCCTCATGGTGAATGTGAGTCTCATCGTATCCGTCCTTGCCCATGAGGGTGTGGATCTGGTTCAAGAGCTTCTTGATGCCACCAATACCGTTTCCGCCGCCACCAATCTTAACAGGCTTGGAGGATGACTCAGACGTGTACAGCCTGGTCTCGTTGACGAGGTCAACAAGTTTGGGATAGATCTCATCATAACCCATGACACTGCCAGTTGCACTGGCGCACATATTGACCAGAGCAGCGTTCGGCAGGGTATCGCGAGCATCACGCTTCTGAGCCGGGGTCTCGTTGTCGTGAGTGCAGTCCATGAAGAGGGCCTGAACTGGTACAGGCTTGATCCTCCGGATGATCTCTCGCGAAGACGGGCTGCTCCCGTTGAGCAGGTCGCTGCCTTCGTTGGCCGGGCTCATGGGGCTCATTGGAGACTTGGGGTCTGCCTTTGAAATCTCGTCGACTTCGAAGCTTCCGATGGGACGACCGCCGTGCTTATGGACCAGGCGACTGAGCTCTCCAGTGCTCCATGCTTGCATGGCCTCACGGATCAAAGCACTCAGGCCCAGCCTCTTCACGAAGACGTAGTCCATCTCCTCGGAGCCAGAGAACAACTCTGCCACGACATACAAATCCGGTCGGACTCGGCGTGCCTCGTCCAGAATGTGCTCGGCCACATGGATTGGCGTAGAGTGGCAGTTGTCAATGCGGAAACCGGCAAAGTACTTGGCGAGCATACGGGCATACTTGGTCATGAACTCCCACAGGAAAGGACTGTCTGAGGGGCCCTTGCCGTAGCGGAGCTTGACGCAGTCGCCCCAGACAATGACCTCGCGCCTCAGGTATACGCGAGAATCCGGGCCGGCGTTGTCGACCAGGGCGTTGCCGCCCCAAACCCAGCCATTGTTGACCAAGACATTCTCCTCAGGCTTGTTCTTGGCCGTTGTGTCGTTCTTGGGCAGACGAGTGAAGTAGGTCTCGATGAGAGGGAACTCCTTGTTGATGGGGCCCATGCGCGGGCCATGCTCATCAAGTCGGCAGTATTTAATACGGTTGAACAGCTGCTGCAGGATCTCGCTGAGCTCGTTGTCGTACTCTTTGTAGAACGGCAGGTTGATCTCGTCGAGAATAGACACCAACTTTGACTTGGCTGACGCCTTTGTCGGGCCGCTACCCTCTTCACCCTCGTATCGTCCAAAGATGGTCGACAGAAGTCCAGAAGCCACCTTGGGATTGACCTTCCTCCTGAACCTCTCGCCCATGCGGTCACCGGCCTGAAGACCGTTCTTGATGAGGAAGTCCGCCTGGTCTTTGAGAGACGCGTCTTTCAGTCCCGTCACATTTGCGTCGCCAGTGGTGTCTTGCGGCAGGGTGGTGCTGCCGGCAATCCAAGCCTCCAAGCCCGCCTCAACGTCGCGCTCGACGTCAATGGCGTAGTATTCCCAGAGGCGAATCTCAGAGATCACCTGCTTCTTGATGGCGTCCATAATCTTGATGAGGTCATCGTCGCTCTTCACCTCGGTGGGAAGTCCAAGCTTCTCAAGGTTCTCGCTAAGCTCCAGCAGCTTTGAGTCCAGCAGCCACGCCGACTCTAGCCAAGGTGCCGTGACCAAGTTGTATCCGGCATCCGGATGATCTTGTAGCCATGCGGTGTTGTGTGCCGTGTGATTAAGGACAATATCGGTTAAACTAAGGAGGGAATACTGCTTTTCTAAGCTCTCCACCAAGCCCTTAATGTCTTTCTCGCCGGCAGGGAAGCATTCGGGATCCCAGCCCAATTGATCATACAAGCTGTATGGGGAATTGGAAGCACCGCGAACCTGCAGCGGGGTGAAGTGAATCATGTTGTAACCGCGATCGCTAATACCGCGAAGATGCTTTTCCCAGTCGCCTGGGTATTTGCCCATAAACTTGCTAATGACTGAGAAGATGGACAGAGCGGGCAATGGCAGCGGGCGGCCATCGAGACTGAGACGCGGGGCGACATCGATGTAGTAGAGGGGCGTCTTTTTATTGGTGGCGCCGGTCTGAGGAGTTGAGTCGAGCTCCTCTTCAAGCTCTGGCAGCTCGGCATAGGTGGTGTAGAAGGCGTAGGCGCCGGCCTGGAAAATGGGGATGGAGATTTCAATTGTCCGATTGAAGTCGGGCTTCAGTCTAGAAAACGCATCAGTCGCGAGCTACACACACGAACACACGCCAGAATCTGGACAATGACAATGAGGAGCAGTGGAAGTCGCAGAGGAAGCTTACTTGAACTCGCGAAACTGGTCCCTGTGAAACTCGGCGCCCTGCTCTGGGATGTTGACCCACAGACTGCCATGGCGACAGATGGACGAGGTACCCTCGATTGCAAAGCGAATTGTTACAGGATCGTTTGTCTTTGGAGCGAGATAGATGTATTCGCCGGCGACCTGAGGCGAGCCATCGTCGTTGAGGGGGAGGAGGTATACTTCGTTGGACACCATGGTTTTCGGGACCATTTGCGTAGGTTGTAGGAGGCAGCTTTCGTGCCCCGCGGACAGATCGGCGACGTGGGTATCAATGAGGGCGAGGTCGAGGACGGGGCCTGGGGACGACGGGCAGCAAGCTGTGGCCGTGGACCGTGAACTTTGGGCGTGGATGGGGCCTGTAGACGACCTGGACGTGGGAGAGAGCGCACTGGCTTATGCGGAGAAGGTTCCGGCCAGGAAAAGAATGGGCCGGTTGCTGGGGTTTGAGCGAGGGTGAAGACGCAGCTGGATGGAGCGAGTGGCAATTGCAGATGCAATTGATTGAGAGGCGACAGAGACGGAGGAGAGATGACTCGACGACAGGATGGACAGGCCGTGTGCCTCGAGGATGAACGCGCTGCTGGAGAAGAGTGGAATAGATGAAGGTGCTAGGAAGAGAAGAAGTTTGAAGAGTGTGTGTGTGGGAGAGAAGGGGGAGGAAAAGAAAAACACGGCCGAGGACGGTGACGATATGACGGACTGGGCCAGAAAGAGAGGCAACACCATCAGCTTAACTCAGGTACCTGGCCTCACCTTTCCAACAGCTCCCAGCCCGGCCGTTTTTCTCAGGGACCTTCATTACTTCTCACCTCGTACCAAAGTACGGCAGGTAAGATCAGGAAGGGCAAGGCATGGCGGGGCTTTGCTATGCCTTTCTCTCTACCTAAGGCCTTAATTTCTTTCCAGGGCCAAAGTAGCAAAGCTCACCGAAGAAATTCGAAAAGCTCAGCAAAGCAGCAGAAGATCCAATGAAAAATCAGGCCAACCCAAGGCACGGAAAGCAAAGCATGGTGCCGGGGGCTGCGGAAGCTCTGGTCAAAGTGCGAAGAAGCGATGGATTTCCATGTATCCCGTGTTAGTGCTGAGAGCTATGCTAGGCCATGTCACTTCCTTCTCGCCGATACAGCTACGGACAAAGCAGATTGGATGAGATTTTGGTGCCTCAGCTCATCTTGAGGTACTTATCCAGCTATACTTGGAGTCCAGTACCTTTTGCCAACCCACCAGGTTGACTGCAAGAGCATGTATTGTCGGTCACTTCGAACAGCCAAAGGAACGAAGGAAAAAAAGTCTCCAGTGAACAGAGACTCGAGAGACAGGCGGGGGGCGGGGCAACCATGTATCTCTCCACCAGCAGCATGCGGAGAGGGTACATCCATGGATACCATCGCCCGCAGCAAACCCGCAATTGTCAAAGCTGCCAAAAATCAAAAATTGACGGGCACGGCAAACATGGGAATGTTTGGCAGCGCCCGAACCGGATAGCTTGGGCGGGGACAGCACAGAGGCTCGCACGCTTGGTGGGGTCTCCCATGCTGCTCTAGACGCCCTAGCGGAGTTTGGTCTTAGCGCTGCGCCGGTCGTGGGCCGCCATCGCGATCCTCTAGATTCCAGACCACTGTCGACACTGAGAATTCCCACTCTTTGGGTGGTTTTCGGATCGCGATGCAGAGAGAGTGGTGTGAGTTGGCCAGTGAAAAGCCAGCCGGTGTGCCTGTGGCCCAGTGCGGCGAGTGTTCCATATCGTGTGTGCAACAAACTTGAGCGGTAACAGGGGGGTTTTAATGTCGCATGCCGGGAATGGAGACTCGGACTGAGACGAGACTGGGAGAGCACGGCAGGCCGCAGCAGAGATGAGAGAGCAGGCCAGACCAGACCAGGATCAAGGCAGAGGGAGGAGGTCGACAGCTGTAATCCATGCACAATCTTTGTTGGAGTATTGCCGTCGTGTCCCAACGGTTTGTAATGCCATAGTTTGACTAGTCGAGATGCCGTCCCAGATCATCGTAACGATACTGAAGATGTTCTCCGCATAGCCTGCCGGCGGTGTCCTTCACTTGTTCTGGCTTGAAGGATTGCATTGGCACTGGTAGTGAGGCTCGTTCGTATTAGGGTGTCGGGAATCCTCAGGTTTGGGCGACCATGATCTGACTCGGAAGGTGTGCGATTCTCGGCGCATGCTGCGGTCCACGTCGATGTACACCAACTAAGGCAGGCCCTAGTATGATCTGATGCGTCTGCCATGCCATATCTCGTTGAAGACCTTCGTGTTCTTTTTTATTGTCTTTCCTTTCCTTGAGTTCCAGTATCAGAGTAAAGGATACCTTAACAGAAGTGGGTGGAAATGAAGGAATCGGACGAAGAAAAAAAGATAGAAGGTTAGAATCAGAAAAAGCTCCATCCCAGTACTCAAAGGAAAGTGACGTCACCAGCTCTACACCCTCATCAGCTCTAGCGGCTCGCCTTGCTGCACAGACGCGGTTTCATGCCCCTCCTTCCTTTCTCTTTCCCTGCCATCTTGCACCTTCCTTGCTCTTTCCGGAAAGATAGCTCCAGCTCAGCTTCCAACGCACAATCTGCAACCACTACCTTACCCTCCTCCTGCCCTCGCCTCGTCGCTAGCCGGTGCTTTCCTTCTCCCACCCATTCGAGGTGTCAGTAGCAGTTGCACTTTCCCATTTCCTGGTTTGTTGTCGCTGATCAGCAACCAGCGTTCCTCGTACCTGCCTTCCATGTGTCCCGTACCTCGTGCCAGTCCAATTGACTTTCCGTGCCTGAATATTACCCGTCGCAACGCGACATCGAATTCTTCATTTCGCATTCTTCACTCCCATGCTCCGCACTACCCAAGGTCAATTGAATATTTCTTCCCGACTCCTCCTTCGTCCTAACCCTTCTTCTCCGACTGGTCCACGTCTTCACTCTTCTGCAAATGCTATGGAGTCGACACCGCTTTTTGCTCCCTTGTCCATTTCTCCCACCATGACGTACCTCAGCAAGACGCACTTAGTGCTCATCTCTTATAGGAGTCTAGCCCTTCCGCCCCCTGCAACCAGAGATAGCCTCACCGTGCCGTTGCGCGAGATAGCCAGGCTGGCAGAGTTGCTTGGCCCGGCTCGTTCACAATGTGTGGCTGGACAACATCAATGAGGTCCTTCGCTCCTATCGTGCCGCGCTGTCTAACGCGGTCGTCCGCTTACAATATCAAACTTGCTGAAGGAGCTTGCCCCGTCGGCAGTCTGATCTCCATCTGCACCATGATATCTTGAATGCGACAAAACCGTGAGAAAATCAGATATAGAGGAATCTAGGGACTTCCACTTCCGATCAAGGGCAGTGATTTCATTTGCTTGTCCACTAGATATTGCCTATAACCTCAGAACAGACAGGTGCCATGTCGGATTGCCAAAGCGCGTCTAGGCTGCTGAAGCAGTCTCGACTTGGGTCAGAGTGCAAGTGATAGAGCCTTTGTCTGTAACTATCTATCTATATTAGGGTTTAAAGCCAGCAGAAGATATGCAAAACCACAATATGCTATCTGCCCGGATGCGAATGTGTACTTGAATGATCTGTGGTGTCAGCAAAGGGGTGTCACAGACTCTGACCTTCCGGCATTGTCCAGGGCTAGTGAATCCGGCGTCACTTCTGATACGTCATATAAGTCATGTCAGCAGAGGATGAATGTTCTTGGAATCAGGAGACTGTGAAGATTCAAACGTTCCATACCCTCATAGTCAAGATCACTATGCAGAGCTTAGTCTGTTGATATTGCAAGCCGGCACACATATTCGCATTCAAAGCGTTCAACGCATTCGCATCAAGGAGATAAGTCGATTCGTATTCACGATCCCACGGCAAGTCAGTGTATTTGCGCGTTCTTCATACTCGCCGGACAAACGGCGGCTGAGTGAAGCAAGCCCGTATCACGGTCGGACCAGTAATGAGGTGAACCTCCTCCTCAGGTGTTCATCGCGGCGTGAACCGTGTACTCCTGGAGGCGAGTGCGGGTGTCTCGCAAACCAACGACATGTCTCAACACAACATACCCGTCGGAGTCCTATGCGCGTCTTGCCTAGCTACCATCCAAGTCGGGAATTGGCCCAACAGCAGCGCTGCTCTTGACTGTGGGCCATGGCTCAACGCTTGTAGCTGCGGAATGCTGAAGTACTTGAGATGATGAGAAATCGGCATTATCCCAGAAACTATTGTATTCCATGAAGATAGCTCGCAGCGATTCATCAAGAAGCTGGTGCGACGTGATCATATATATAGTGTCATGATGATTGACGTGTGGTCGAGGTTCCTCTCGGAGCCAACTCCGGGGTACCCCAAGAACAAAGCAGCCGGTTGAAAGTGACTGACAAGACCTTATTGTAGCGCCACATGCGGTCTACCCTCATCGTGCATGGTGGGAAAACTAAGCCCGCGATATGTCGGTCTTCTTTCTCTTGGCCTTGACGTGAGTCTCAGAATCTTCTGGCTGGACATATGCTTTCCAACCGTGAGACTTGACTTGGTGCGAAGTGGTACTCTCCGACGACAGAAATTGATCCTGCCTCCTCTCCCCTTTTCTTGAGGTTTCACTGTCACAACGTCTAGTAACATCATAACATCAGGGCCAGATCGCTATGCAAAGTCAACGAGACTACCCCGTGACCAGACCTGTACCAACAGGCAAGAATCCATGAACATATCAAGTAATTTCTTTAGAGCATTTGCATTGTGTGAGTCACTGGCCGAAGTCGACAGGACATCTTAGTTGCTCTGAGCTCGATGAAGAGGTTTCAGCCAACTGGCTCTAAGCCCGGACGTACCTGCTCATCCATGTAGCAACGGCTATGAGCGCCCGTCAGGAATGACTAGCCTCAGTCTGGCATACTCCATCAAGCTACGAGCAAAGGACTTCCTTGTTGCATGAACGGCTGATCCTGAAGGGTATATGGAAAGAAACAAAATGACGTACATTGATCGTGAACATGGTACTCCGGAGATTCTAGAATATGTCTGTAGCTTCACTCATTGGCTCATCGACGTTTCTGGGAGTGGACGAGTGAAGACTCATAAAGTAATACAGCCAGGAAGACGCGGAGCTACCTGGCTTCCGATGGTCAAGAGTCTCGATAAAAGAGCCTTGGAACAATCATATTGTTAGAAACGAGTACATATTGGAGAAAACGGTCACATGTCCATCTTCGCGGGGGATCGTCATCAGACCGCAAATGCGAGAGAGAGAGAGAGAGACAACAACGGCAGCACCATGCCACTTTGAGGCAAGGCGGCAAATCAGATGTTGATCAGGAAGAAGGGGCAATTGGGTTTAGTGACGGCCCGCAGAGGACTCGCGGCGGCCAGGATTTGGTGGCGAACGGGATGGTAGTAGACCGGATAGCTGTCTGGCGTCTGCCGCGGCGCGGCCACAACCGCACGCCGCATTGCCGCGACATCTCGTGAATGTGCCAATGAGGAAACAACAGAGACATTTGAGGAAACCCGAGCTTCGTTGACGTTGACCCGCGTGTGCCCCATGCGACGATCGGCATCGTGGGCTAACGATTTTCCCCCGGGGCCGGGATTCAGGCACGCTGGCCGCCGCACGAAGTTGACAGGTGAAGAAACGAAAGCGAAAAGGCGAGCTGACATTTTGGCATGTGATTTCCCATGGATCCTGGCAGTGGGGGGCAAAGTGGGAGGATTGGAGTGCCAATGGTGCATTGCATGTAATCTTGGATCGTTTTTATTTGTTTGGGCAAGAGGAATCCACTTTTGAAAACATTGGAACTGTGGACATGGGGTGGCGGAGGCAGAAGGGACAATTGATAGGGACGGTGGGGTGAAAAGCAATTTGTTGACTTTTTTTTTTTTTTTTTTTGTCTTGTGACAAGCCGAGCTCTGGGCTCGATGGGGAGACCATGATGGAGACCGGGAGATGAAAGTTGACTCGCTGTTTTCATGATATAAACAAACGTGCAAATGTCAGGTTCATGGGCCCCGACTTGCCTCGGTCAGGGCCGGAGGAGGCGGAGTGTCCGGCCGAGGCTCCCCGGTGGTCAGGAACCTTCGTCCGCCCGGGCCAACTCAGCACTCAGCTCGGTCCTGCCTGCCCAGAAGTTTGAACAGACAGCAAGTGCTAAAGATGGATCAGCAAAAAAAAAAAAAAAAAAAAGGGAAGGGGCCCGCCGACTCGGCCTCAACCCCCTGGCATTTCGTTGAGCGACTATACCTGATTGGGAAAGCGGTCACGACTGCTGCCGCGACCCTGCTGGTCTGGATGTGCGTCATGCTGGTTCTCAACACTGCCGCTGGGCAGGAGCATCCTGGTTCCTTAGGTACTAGGTAAGGTAGGTAGAGTTGAGCTGACTGCGGATTCTGGCTACAATTGGTCGCAGCTTCCCTCACAGGACGGGGATGGAACTGGGGTTGACTGCGGCGGTAGTTGTAGTGGCAGGAGCAAACCGACACCAAAATGCAACAGCATTGAGTGCGGTGGGCGTTGGTGGATTCCCGGAAAGATTCAAAGACACTGGACAACCGGGATAGCTGGAGACAGACAGGGGGAGGAAAGATGGAGGGGCAAAACCACATGCTGAGCTGCACCCTTTTTTTTTCTGCCATCTGCTGCTCACTGCTAATCAACTGCTTTTTGCTTGCTGCTGCTGCTGCCGCGCTTCCATTCGTGACCGAGTGACCCTCCCCAGAACCCGTGAACCAAGACAAGCACAGAAGACACGACACACACCGAAAGAAGAGCCGATGCCGATACCTGTCTGGACCCTCCCTTACCGTAGCTGTCTTACCTGAACCTCCCGGCTTTACCCTTCCTCCACTTGACCTACCTTACCCTTGGGCCTTACCTTACCTTACCTTACCTGACTGTACGGATACTTCCTCCAGGTCCCGGCCAGTACACTACTTATTAAGATAACCTTCACCCCCTCCTTTTGGCGCGTTTCCTACCTTACCCTCTTGCTCCACTGTACCTCATGCTTTTCAGACTGCGTCCTGTTGTTTCCATCGCCAGAAGCAGCTTTCCCTTACGACGATTCAACTCCACATCTACAATGGCTTCCCTCGGCGTAGAGAAGAAGCACAAGGTGACGGTCGTGGGCTCCGGTAACTGGTGAGCTAGCACCTCTCATACACCACCCCAATATCTCATATCGCGACCCCCATAGCTTCCTCCCCGATAGCTTTTACCGCATCGGCCAGATAAACAGACACTAACACAACCCAACTCAGGGGCTCGACTATTTCCAAGATCGTCGCCGAAAACACAAAGGCCTTCCCCGATCTCTTTGAAGAAGATGTGCACATGTGGGTGTACGAGGAGGACGTCACCCTCGACTCGACATCCCCTTACTACGATGCCTCCCTCGGCGAGAAGCCCCAAAAGTTGACCACCGTCATCAACAAATACCATGAAAACACAAAATACCTGCCTGGTATCAAGCTCCCCCACAACATCATCGCAAACCCCTCCCTGCAGGACGCCGTCAAGGATTCCACCATCCTGATCTTCAACCTGCCCCACCAGTTTATCGGCAATGTCTGCAAGCAGCTCAACGGCCACATCCTGCCCTTTGCTCGCGGCATCTCCTGCATCAAAGGCGTCAACGTCTCCGACGACGGCGTCTCCCTCTTCTCCGAATGGATCGGTGATGGCCTCGGCATCTATTGCGGTGCCCTCTCCGGTGCCAACATTGCCTCCGAAATCGCCGCCGAGAAGTGGTCCGAGACCACCGTCGCCTACGACCCTCCGCCCATGGATAACTCGCGCGCCCCGACCCCGCGTGCCACCTCACCGAACCCCAACGCCAACGGCGGCAACGGCCTCGCGCCCCTGACACCCGTCGACATGCAGCACAAGGACGCCCGCGGCCGCACCTCCAAGACGAAGCTCACCGCCGTGCCCGCCGAGTACCCTCCCCTGGACCACCAGATCTTCAAGCACCTCTTCCACCGCCCCTACTTCCACGTCCGCATGGTCTCCGACGTCGCTGGTGTCTCTCTGGGCGGCGCCCTGAAGAACATTGTCGCGCTTGCTGCCGGCTTCGTCGACGGCCGCGGCTGGGGTGACAACGCCAAGGCCGCCATCATGCGCGTGGGTCTGCTAGAGATGGTCAACTTTGGAAAGGAGTTCTTTGGCCAGACGGTGCACACGGGGACGTTTACCGAGGAGTCGGCCGGCGTGGCGGATCTGATTACCTCGTGCAGCGGTGGCAGAAACTTCAAGTGCGCCAGGATGGCCGTGGCCGAGGGGCTGAGCGTGCAGGAGATTGAGAAGCGCGAGTTGAACGGCCAGCTGCTTCAGGGTACGAGCACGGCGCAAGAGGTCAACAGCTTTTTGAAGGCGAGGGGCCAGGAGAAGCACTACCCTCTCTTCACCGCCGTGCACGGCATTCTCGAGGGACGATACAGTGTCGATGATATCCCGACCTTGGTGTCTGCTTCGGAGAATTGAGGACTATGTGGTGGGAATCTGAGATCGTCAAAAAGAAGCATGGATAATACGGAACATTATTGGTCGTTGACGGAAAGAGGTACGATGGCACGTTGGTGTGTTTGTGTTTGTGTGTGGGGGGGGTATGATGCAGAGGCCCGGAGTCTTGGGTTTTTGGTTTTTGAAAGACATATGTTGATATCCCTGGATCATTTACCGCAGTGGCATGGTGTGAAGGAACGTATTTAGACAGGTTAAGCAAGGACGCACATTGTTCTGGTCAATCTTGTGGTCCCTAGTATCCTATGCGCTATCGAGTGAATCATCCATCCTCCGTCTTCTCCTCTAGATACCCCTCCAAGTCCATTCCTGTCACCAGCCAGCAGGCGCCCGTCTAGGTCGACGGATCAGGTCAAACTGGCTGGGTGGTGAAGTGCTTCATGGTCGACAATAGAAAATTCCCAACGCCAACCAGCCTACTCGACGACAGGCTTAGCGAGTACCCGAGTTCAAATCCCAGCGTGAGCACGGATAATTATCGCCAATAGATGTAGCCATGCTGGTGAACTCTTTTTGCTTTTCCAATATCTGATTATATGGATATGGGCCTCCTCGTGATCTGACGGAGAATATCATAATAACCGGAACCCAGATCCTTCAAAACGTGATTCTCTGCGTATATTACTTATATGCCCCTTCTAGTCACATTCTCAGAACATATGCTCAGTCCATATTCTCGAGTAATCCCATCTTCTCCTCATCACCACACCCAGCACCTCCACGTCCCCTCCACGACCTGCCCCTGGCCCACCCGTCCTTCTCATCGCCATCCTCCTCCTGCGTCCTCTCCCCATCCCCAAAGACCGGCCTCAACACAGCGTCATACCCCATCCAAAGTAAATTAAATACAATCCCCAACGTGACACCCAACCAAACGGGCACTTTTCCTTCTTTGTTGGCCACCTTTTTATTCAGCGCGAAGAACACCAGCAACACGGGGAGGAAGAGCGCCTTCAGCAGCCACTGCGCGAGTTTCTGTCGTGACGAGGTCGGGGTGTAAGGGACGAGGGAGTTGAGCCAGCGCTGGTAGTCGTCGGGGAGCTCGTGCTCTGCCGCGCCGGAGGTGATGAGGTGTAAGTACCGGGGAGAAGGTTGCGCGTAGGTAGGGTCGGGGCGGCGGGTTGGGCGGAGGAAGCGGTAGTACCATTTTTTGCGGGGGTCTGTTGGGGTTTTGTCGTCGTCGTTGGTGTTGTTGTCGTAGTTGTGGGTGTAGTTGTAGGATGAGGTAGAGGCGTTGTCAGGCTCCTCGGGCTCGGCGTCCGGGATGGACGGGGAAAAGAGCGTGTGCGCGAGGAACGGGCGCGGGATATCGATGGGCGGCTTCTCGGGGACGGAGACGCGGGGCGGGAGCGGGATGCAGGGGGTGAGGATGTCCTTGTAGGAGGAGCCGCCTCCCTCCGTCGCGACGATTGTGGCGTAGTCTTGGGGTGTGACTTCGTAGACTACGCCAAAGAGGCCCTTGTCCCAGCCCAGGTCTGGTGTCGTCGGTGTCGTGGCGCTCTCCTTTCCTCTGCTCGAGTGCTTCTGCTTCTGATTCGACTCGGCCGGAGGCGGTAGCGGCGGCACAGGCGGGAATTTGGGAGGATCGCTCGGATCCGGGAGGTTAGGGATCTTCCGAGGCGCCGAGTTAGCGAAGCAGGGTTCCGTGTAGGGCAGGCCGGGGAGGTCGAAGACGAGGGAGAGACCCGGGGCGGAGACGTTTACTTGGGAGATTGGGCGGATGCCGCGGGCGCCTAGGAAGGTTTCTGCGCTTAGGTTGGAGCCGTAGGCTAGGTAGAGGACTGATGCCTGTTCTGCTGCTGCTGCTGCTGCTGCTGCTTCGATGGTGGTGGTGGTGGTGGACAATGCATCGCTGCTGGATGAGTCTGGAGACGCTGCCGCTGCTGCGAGACGGGAGGGGGATGTGCGCGGGATGCTCTTGATGGAAGGGTATGATTTCTTTGAGGGGGCGGAGGAGGTTGAGAGGGTGGCGAGGTCTTTTAGGCGGCGGAGGAGGCAGATTGGTTCTTGGGGGAGTGAGGTCGTCATAGTTCCCCGTCCTTTTCAACGTCGATTGCGACGGACGAGGGTGAAGATGGTTGTTGAAGGCCAAGCTCGGTCGGTCGTGAATCTATGCTGATCAATATGGTTTGAGCTGAGCTGGTGTGGACCGGGCGTTCTTGTAGGGGAACGAGCTCAAGCTCAAGCTGTAGATAAGAAGTAGGTAGCGAGACCGAAAAAGCTGGGATGATGCCAGAAAGTCTGAGAAGTGATGAAGATGGGATGTTGAAGTTGGAAGGGAAATGCTGAAACTGGTGAGTTGCGCCAGGGCACTAGCTGGTTGTGGGTGGGCGCGGGAGACTTTTTGTGTCGACGTTCGGACTTTGGGTTTGGATGACGACGCTTTGAGGGAGGTTCCCGGCCTACGGTACTTTGATACTGCCTTATCTTTAGCGTCAAGTAGCATACACTGCGGGCGTGCCGGGGGAGCGGCGGAGGGAGAATGCGCGCGCGTCGGAGTTCGAGGTTTGGCTTATGTAAACCTGGGCGGCGGGATGCGGGATTGGTGGGGGTGAGCTGCGGAATCATGTTCAGACCATCGTTCAATAAGGAACCTACCTAGCTTACACATATCACCACGGTGGATGCACTTTGAAGCTCTTCTGGCAAGGTGGTATACGGTGTTTTGTTGATACCGTGCATAGGATACAATCCCTCACGTGAGATTGGAAATGCCATTATTCTCGAATCTACACTACTCTGCAGAGAACGGACCATCATGTATGTGCTGCATTATCTGCTCCTTTCTTCTTACTTTAAAAGTCAACGAAACTCCTTAGTAGGAAACCCTCAAGCTTGAAGGAACAGATATATGATTTGAATCACTCGACCATGCTCTCCATGTACCTCATTCGGATCGTACTTAGCATATGTAATTGACCGATGGTGAGTAAGTTGCGTTCTTACTGACTTGAGCCTCAGCGGGCCGACTCTTGGATCGTCATGCTCGCAAATCTCAACCGCAAAAGTGAATATCCAAGAGACCAGGGAAACATTGCAAACCTCTGAAAAGGTATCATTAATGCACTTTGCCTATGTCTACATCTTGTATTCACGGAGCTGGAAGATATGTTCCATGCGCGATGTGGGGAGCTTGTGGGACGTCTAGAAACAACCAATTGAAACTAGATGGTGACATGTTTCTTGTCCTCCGGGCTTGGATACAACTCGAGGAATTCACTTCTAGTGGGCGACCCACAGCGTTGCCTGCGAAGACGATGTCTTGGTCTCGGTATCGCTGTTTAATTCTTCTTTATTTGTTTATTACTTTTGTCATGTGGCTGGCTACCCGCTGATCGCGAATCCAAACCACCTAATGTTGATGCAACTCGATGCTCGCAGGGAATCGCTATCATAAACTTGGTCATTGCTATCTAGAACCTTCTCTCGGGGTCAAGAAGGTTTCGAAAGTCGGTAACGAGCATCATATCGTTGCCTTCATCATCATCGCCCTCGACTTTAATTTGGGCCATAGCATTCTCATCGCCTTCCTCTGTCGCAAGTGCAGCCTTAGCCGCAGCCGTAACCCCATTACCGTTACTGCTGCTGTGATGTCCATCGCCCCCGACAAGTTCGTCCTCGCCCTCAACCGCCCGCGCCACGGATGCGTACTTCTTCAGCACGAGGTACTTATCCATGGCGCCCGCCTGTATGTTCCTCTTTGGCGTGGTGCCCTTTTCGAAGTAGAACCTCTGAATCACGTGCTGCGGGATGTTGGACTCGGGCTCCCACGTCGGATTCATGGACGAGGGCCAGTTGCCCTTCCACCGGACCTGGAAGAAGCGGCCTAGTTTTTTGCCGCTGCGGCGGGAGACGCGGTCTTCGAAGCCTTCGATGCGGAGGACTTCGTAGACTTGTTCGTCTTCTCCTTCTTCTTCCTCTTTTTCGTCATCATCTTGTGTTGCTGTTGGTGCTGCTACCGTTCCGGTTTTCCGCGCGGTGTGAAGTCTACTTGTGGTGGATTTGGATTTTGTGGCTGCGCTTGTGCTACCTGTTGTCGTTGCGGGGGGTGCTGAGGCGGTTTGTGGTAGCGGTGCTTGTTGTGGTTCTCGTGAGCTTGGTATGATGTGTGGTTTTGAGGTTGGTATCTTGGGTATTGGTATAGGCGTCGTAGAAATGGGATGTTCTATTGACTGAACTGGTTGCGAGGGCGTCAGTTGTGAATAGGAGGTTGAGGATTTGGAGGCCGCGAGAGAGATCGTCCAAGGTGTCGTGTTTTGTATCAAAGGCGTAGAGCCCGGCTTCGGTATCGGAGTGTGAGTCCAGCCTGTATCCGTGCCTGTCCCGTTCTGTGTCGTGTTCAACGCCGTGGGCGCTGTCGCTGGAGGGGGAAGCATACTGCTCGCTTTCGGTGTAGGCGTTCGCACCTTTGGCGAGGATGACTGCTGGGGCGTGGAAGGGGGGTCTCGTATTGAGAGGAGAGACCTTTTCGGCGGTTGCTGTGTCTTTGCTATCCGCGGAGCCGTGGGCGTGGATGTGCGGTTCGCGGAGGCCGGGGGTATCGGCGGGAAGATAGGCAACTCCCGAGGCCAGCCACTATTACTCTGGAGACCCGCCGCCGGCGGTTGGGGTAGCGGCGGTAGTGCCGGTGAGCTGGTGGCTCCTCTGGACGAGTCAAAGGGAGTACTCCGACTGCTGGTGTCCGTCTCGATGCCCGGCATGAATCGCGATAGCGCGGGTCTCGGTGACCGGGTCCTCTGTTTCTTGCTCGGGGGTTCTAGGGCCGCGGGGAGACTGCTCTGTTCGCCAGAGTCGTATGAGTCTTCCGTCAGGAGTAAAGGTGTCGATGTACCAGTCCCGTTGAGTTGCCTAAAGATGGCCTCGTCGTCGGCCTCTTCGTCGGCTGCTTCTTCCATCTCGACGTCCACATCCCCTTCCGTATCGAACTCCCTGAAGTCATCCACCAAGGCGCTCTTGGACGGTGTAGAAAGCGAAGGCACATTCTTCCTCGGCCTGCCCCGTTTCTTCTTCTTCCCGTCCGCAGTCGTGGCGGGTGGTGGTGTCCTCAACTCTTCCGCCGCTACATGCTTCCTCTTCCGGCCCCTCTTTGCACCCTTTCCGCCCTTCTCGCCTGGTATCGCAGCGCCCCTCTCCCTCGCCACAGCCTCCTCAACAGTGCGCACATTCTCCGCCTCCTCCAGCCGTCGCTCCTCCTCATCCCGCTCCTCAGCTCTCGCGGCGCACCACTCCTCGTACGCCATGGGCGAAACGTAGTCGCATATCCGCTCGGCGTCGACCACGACCCGCGCGGCCGGCAGATCCATCCATCCCACCACGTATTGAAGACGCTTCTTACCGTCGTCAGAGAGCGCGGGCGGGACGAAGAACTCGTCGCGGATGTAGGCCGTCGAGTCGCGGGGCGGAGCGAGGGTTATCGGGCGCAGAGGAGGACCGCTGCCGCGTTTATAGCGGCGGTAGGTCGGGAGGTCTTCGAGGACCACGGCGAGCTTGCGCGGTTCGGGTTCGGGTTCGGGGTTCTTCCGGGGCTGCCGGGTCGAGGTTGAGGATGCAGAGGATGTGGTGGTGGTGTTGGTGTTGGTAGTGGCGGCGCCGTTGATGGTGTCGGCCGGGGTGGGGGGTTTACCACCGAACCAGACCAGTTTCTTTGAAGGTCGCGACATGGTTTTCTTGCTCCTTTCGGAGAAGTCCACCATGCCACGCCTGACCCCTTTTTGGTGATTCCGTTGGACGAAACGGCGTAGCGGTAGGTCGGGGAAGGCTTCGGTGGGATCGCTCGTCACATAAGGTAGGTACTTGTGGTTTGGGAATTGGCGTTCGTGTTCGTCTTGGGTCGTGTCGCGATTTCCGCCTGTAAAGACAACCCGTTATGTTCTCGACAACGCCGCGGGCTAGAGACGTCAGAAAAATGTGACACCAATTGAAGAGAGTCATTCATACCACGAAATTTCGTCCCTGTTATCTACGCGTGCTTTGCCGATACCTGCGCTGTGTTTCGTGGCAGCGGCGTCGCTCGGGTGGGAGAGGGAGGAAACTTAGAAGCCTTAATTCTTTAATTAGCTTTTTCTCCACCGTTACAGCCGCTACGATTTTCCAGACTCGTCAGAATAAAAATAATGCCTATTAACCTAATATTAAATATAGGATTTATTATAAGTCTACTGGAAATATTACAAAATTCTCAACCTTTAATACCATTAAAAGTAACGTTCAAAGTATTGAAATAAGTTTGGAATGCATTGATTTAAATAGCACTTAATCAATAATTTCTAGCCTAGTATAAAATTGAACTTAAATCATCCAAAGGTTACTCTATAATATCCCTAGGTAGTAATTAGTTGAGCGTAATCCTGTATTATCTAAGACACCAAGTACCCTTGGATTTCAGGATCATGCGATCCGGGGAAGCAGGGCCTGCAAAAAGATCCGTGCACAAGCTGCGGCTGGGCGTCTACCGGCGCGCTGCGCAGGGCGTCAAATCTTTGGTGGGCCGAGCTTGACCTCATCGCGAGGAGCACAAAGCTCTATCCACCACATCCCAGCTTCGGTTTCCATTTCTTTCTTCGCAAACCAAGCCAAACCACCAGAAAGAAAATCTCCCCTCTACTCGCGCGCGCACCGCAACGTGCATGTCCACGATCTCTCGATCCCATTAACGCACTTCGCCAAGGCCTCGCAAATATGCTGACGCCTACGAGCACCTTCGCCCTCCGCCTCGCCGGCCAGGGCGCCGCCCGCGCATCGATTGCCTCTTCCATCGCCCGCACCACCGCATGCCCGTACTCGACCGCCTCCATGAAGCAGCACCAAGCCTCTGCCCGCCCAATTGGCCTCGCCTCAACAGCCGGCCCGATCGCCCGAACCAGCGCCGCCTTCGCCGCATCTCCCTCGTCCTCCATCGTCGCCCGCGTCGTCCGCCAACCCTGCTCCCAGCGCTGCAACGCTACCGCTGCCGCCTCCGCTGCGGCGCAACAAAAGTCCGCCCCTGCGCCGGGGGACAGGCTGGACTGGGAGACCTTCTTCCAGCTGCGCAAGTCCCGTAGAAGGTGGCAGCTCGGCTTCAGCGTCATTTCTGGATTGGGATCCTTTGTTGGCGGTGCTGGCATCCTGGCTACTGGCATTGCGGACCCGCTGGTGACACAGATTCCTCTGGATCCTTTCATTACGATGGGTCTCATGACGATGGGCTTCGGTGCTCTTGGATGGCTTATTGGACCTAGCGTTGGTTCTCTTGTGTTCTACACGCTGAACAAAAGGTGGAAGACTCAGATGACGGTGGTAAGTGGTCCTTGCTGTGTTCTGGAAGACAATGACTGTGGCTAACGTGAATTTCCTGCCAGAAGGAAAAGGAATTCTTCGCCCGCATCAAGAAGAACCGCGTTGATCCCTCGGTCTCCTCTGTTGGTAACCCTGGTAAGTGCAAACACCATCAACAGGCCATGCTCCCTGTACTGATCTCTCCTAGTCCCCGATTTCTACGGCGAGAAAATCTCAAGCGTCAAGGGCTACCGTCAATGGCTCAAGGACCAGCGAGCGTTCAACAAGAAGCGTGTCAGCTTCGTGTAGAGTACCACCCCAACGACCTCCCACCACGGCTCTCTGCCAAGGACAGTTTCTTTAGGATTAATCAGGATCATGGCTAGCGGGCGAAGGCCGCCCTCCTCTCTTTGTAGCAATAGGGGTATCGCGTAGGAAAAGTATGTATCATGACGACCCAGCCCCCCTCGTCAGAACAAATTCAACTTTTTATATCCAAGCCTTTCCTCTACCGTCGCCCGCCCTATTCTATCTCAGGTAAAAGGCAACGTTGGGTCCACGTCTTTTTTCCATGCCCGCATACCGCCCTCAATGTCTCCAATGAATCTTTTGCCATTGTTATCCAGCGACAGACCTTTCAGACGCTTCGTTGCAAGCTGTGAGTCGTTGCCGACTCTGCAAACAAGATAGATGGGCGAACCCTCTGGGAAATCTGACGGTAGCCATTCGGGTTGAGGCCGAACCCCCTCGCTTGACGGCTGCGTATCCTTCATGAACTTTGCAATCGGTACGCTCACAGCGCCATCGATGCTACAAATATCAAAGTTCTCGCGCTCTCGAACATCCAGCAAAAGATGTCGGCCACCCTTCTTCTTGAACACCCGCTCGTACTCGGTCGCCGAAATGCGCTCCTCGGACGCGAGAACACTGACCGGCGCAGTAACACCGCAGAAAGACACGTAGTCAAGCGACCCCGATCGCAGAGTCTCAAGAGACAGCGTCGACGCCGCAGAGCAAGCGAAGCAAGCTTTCCTTCGGCCCCGCATACGAACTGACCTAAACTGCCCCGAAGTCGCCGCGCCCGAAAAGATGAGAAGAGAAGGCGCGGCTGCAATCGCGCTCTTGTCCATCACATTCTGATCCACCGCGCCCAAGGCAACAAGCTTGATTGCCTCGAGAGCCTGCAGCACGCCCATGACGCCGACCACGGGCCCGAGGATGCCGCCCTCACCGCAGCTGACGACGCTATCGGGCGGCGGCGGCTTGGGGAAGACGCAGCGGTAGCAGGGTCCGCCGCCTTCCAAGGTGCCCTGTGGCGCGGCGGGGGAGTTGAGGATGATGAGCTGGCCGTCTGTGCGGAAGGCCGAGGCGGAGACGAGGGGTTTCTGAAGGAGGACGCAGATGTCGGAGATGAGGTAGCGGGAGGTCGGGTGGTCGGTGCAGTCGAGGACGAGGTCGTATTGCGATACAATTTCCTCGGCATTGGTAGGTGTTAGGTGTGTTTTGTGTGCAAGGTATGTTACTAGTGGGTTGAGACTAGTTGGGGTGTGGTAGTGTAAGCTTTTGTAGAGATATAGTGTAAGGAAAGGGGGTTTGCGTACCCCTTTAGGTATGTGATTGCGCTTTCGACCTTTGAGATGCCGACTCTGTCAGTCGAGTGAGCGACTTGGCGGTGGAGGTTGGAGACCTCGACGACGTCGCCATCGACGAGGCCGATGGTGCCGGCCCCTGCTCCGGCTATATAGGCCGCTGCGGGGCATCCCAGACCCCCGGCGCCGATGATGAGGATCTTGGACTTTTTCAGTCTTAGTTGACCTAGTCTCATCAGTGAAAAGGGTTCAACTCAAAAAGTTATATAGTGAAGGCTGACCTTTGACGCCTACTTGCGGTATGATGAGCTGTCGTCCATATCTCTCATAATCCTCTGGTTGCAGGGGCCATTTCCAGGGTTGAGATGATGATGATGATGCTGATGCTTCCTCCTGTGCTTCTTTCTCTGCGCTAGCTAGTTGTTCTTTGAGGTTTTTAAGGTCGAGCTCTGCCTCTGCGACTTTCCGTCGCAGCTCCTCGACTCTGCTCATCTTGTCGTGGGTGCGTGCGGTGTAAGTGAGAATCGATGACTCCCCAAGCGCGGAATTTGTGAGCGGCGGGGCGGACCTCTATAGAATGTCGGAGGTTCCGCCCCCGATCTCCGACCCCGCGATTCCAAAAGACCCACTCCTCTCTCTTTGCGGCCCCACCACGAATTTTTGATGGAAGCGTTGGGTCCAGTCCTCAAACTTTACCAGCTTTGTTCCAGATCCGACTTTGGACTCGAGTTTCTTCAACCATATCCGTACAACTCTACAGAACCGCCAAGACATTGATCATTCAAAATGGTAATGCAATTCCAATCCCCGCTCCCTCCCCACCCGAATAAGCAAAAGCTAACGTCTCGAAGGCGCCCACAGCACCAACAAAAGCCCTCTCAGCCCGCGAGAAGCGCATGGCCCGCATCCGCGGCGACATCCACCCCCTCGCACCGCACAAGACCCTCCGCCCCGAAGCCCAAGTCGACGACGGCTTCCTCACCAACAAAAAGGACAAGCGAACGATGAAACACAGCGCCTTCCTCAGCAAAGTCGCCAAGACGGCCCCCGGCAGCGGCAAGACCCTGAAGCGCCGGAGACCGAATAAGAAGCTCGTCGCGACAATGGAGTCGCTCGCCGACGCGCTTCCTGAGCTGGAAGAGGGCGCGCAGACGCTGGATCAGCTGCGCGAGGGAAAAATTCGGCATAAGAGTCTTAAGAGCAGGCCGGGGGCGCTCAAGAGGAAGGAGAAGGTTGTTAAAGCGGAGGTGGCGAGGTTTGGGGCTAGTATGGCTGCTTTGGCTTCTGTGCCGACTGCTGCGAATGCTAGCGGTGCTGGTGCGATGGCGGTTGAGGGGACGATGGCGCAGGAGGCGGCGACGACGAGTGCGACTTCGAGCCGGTGGGCTGCGCTGCGGAAGCACATTTCGAGCACGATGGAGCAGAACCCTGCTTTCAGCACATAAAGCTTGATCGTGGTATATTTACTACTATCATCTGTAGAGAGGGATACTCGGCACATCTGATCGAGACAGCGGCTGAGAGGCTGGCGTGCCGGGGCTCGGGTATTTGCGTCGACGAAGGGGGCTCGAGACTTCCTGACGGTTCCGCGGCACGCTTGTGGCTTACACCCATCATTAGACGGCCTCTCTTTCGGAGATTTTCTAATGTCGAAGACATGGTCGCCTCTACCAACAGACCGTGTCGAGGATATCACTTCGAGATGCAAAGGAACCCCCAGAGGCTTACATTGCTCGCGCGAAAAAGTCAAGAGTGGCACAAGGATCATGCAACCCTTGATTGCTGATACAGTGGAAGTCGGCAACAAATCTTGATGGTATCCATGTTTCTCGTGCATGATGGCCGCGACGGTGTCTACGACGGTATAGAAGTGTCAGAGCCAGGGAGGCTCTACATCATATAAACCGAGTCAACTATACTATACGTATGCTGACGGAAAGGGCTCACGAAACTGATGGTATCCCTAGGCTTCAGTTGGTCCAATGCTATTTTACGATGCTCAGGCTGCAAAACGGGATCAGAATGAGACCCTCTTCGGGGCACTGGAACGTCGTTGAAGGGCTTTGGCATTGTGAGGACCTGATGAGGGCTAGATGAGTAGCCCAAGGTGGATAGACTATTGAACTTACTCCGCCTTGTTGATGGGAATTGTGTCTACATCAAAAGAGATATCCACCTGAATTGATTTGACGTGGTTCTTGGGTTTACCTGATGAATGACATGCTCAGAAGATTCTGTATGTCATTATCTGCATTGTTTACTCTAGCAGGGATATAAGCCTAGCGTTTCACAAATAGCAAATCAGAAAATATCCCAACGGCGATCTTGTGAGCCGACGTCATTTTTTGCACCTTGAAGGGAGCAAACGCGTCGCAATAAGATGTTCTGTGTGGTAAGAAGAAAACAAAAGTAAACAAATAGATCGCCAGCCTAGGATGCGCTGGGTGTCTTCAACGGTCTGGAGTGGTCCATGGAGGGGGTTTGTGGACATCTTGGCAGGTTTGACGAAGGGGTGATGTCAGTTGAGGTCCCGGGCATGGGGGCTGTAGAAGAGTTCGTCGCCAATCAGTTGTTCGCTGGGCGCATAGGTTGTTTAATTTGCACAAGATTCTAGCAGTTTGGGGAGTGCGTTTGTGAAGTTCTTCATGGTCTTATTTGGGGTAGAGCCTGCAGGTGTGGTCTTTCCTCGTCATATTATGCGGTCGGTAACAGCGATCCTCAGGAGGGGAAGGATCGTTTGCCTAGAATCAACGTCACTAGGAAGGAACGGTGCAGCTGAGCAGGCAACAACTACCCCTTCTCATTATTGAGCAGCTCCTTCTCTACCTTGGGTACTTTGGTACTCATCTCTTGTAGTTGATATAAAGATTCACGAGGCTGGTCTCTCTCAATTCTGCATTCCTACATCCCATCCACGAACAATCACTTCCCATCTCACAAGTCCAAACACCACCACTTACACAGGTCCCATACCCCAAATCATCAACATGGCCGACACCAACCCCGGAAACTTTGCCAACCGGTATGCTTTCAATTGTTCCACCCGCGTCTGGATATTGCATCTTGACTCTTGAGTGGTTGCTAACGGAACAAAGCCCCACTGAGGAGGTTCGCGAGATCGCAGCCAAGGGCGGCCATGCCAGCCACGGTGGTGGCATCCCACAGGAGGTGCCGAGCGGCAACACGAACCCTGGTAACTTTGCAAACCGGTATGTTCATCCTTCCGCTAGATAAATCAGCTTTTGGTGTCATGTGTCTAACAGTCTTCAACAGCCCCACGGAAGAGGTACGTGAGATTGCGGCCAAGGGAGGTCACGCAAGCCACGGCGGTGGAATCGAGGCCGAGACCCACTCGGCCACGGGCAACACCAACCCCGGCAACTTTGCCAACCGGTAAGCTGGCTTCTCTTCAATGGCCCCCAGCACCCGGCTCTTTCACATATGAAGCTTCACTCAACATGATACCTCGCACTAGCTTGTATCGCATGGGAACATCACTAACGCGACCGCAGACCCACGGAGGAGGTTCAAGAAATTGCAGCCAAGGGCGGACACGCAAGCCACGCGGGCGGTTTCGCCAGCATGGACGCCGAAAAGCTGCGCGAGGTTGCTTCCGAGGGCGGCAAGGCGTCTTCTGGCTCGTTTGAGCCCGGCTCAGAGAGTGCGCGCGAGGCTGGACGCAAGGGAGGTCTCGCGGGTGGATCGGACTGAGATGTTGTATTCGGTGCTTACAGCGCAACAGCACGAATAACTTCAGTGTACCAGGTGTGTCTGGTGCCAGTGGACAAGAGGACGAAGCTTCGATTGTACGATATTCGGAACGCAAAAGCATGGAACATGAGACATGATTGATGGGCGAGAAAGATAGGATTGTCTTTAGGACAGGGTCTACCTAAGCTGTCCCTAAGGAAATACCAACTGAGATTCTAGGATTCTAGACTTCTGACCAAAGGCGTTGCCGTGTTGCCATTGCATTACCCTGTCAGGCGTTTCGTCCCACTTCCGGGCCGTGAGCGGATGGCTCCGAGGTTTTGCGTGCTTTCGGCACCTCCCTTTCTCCTCTCTGTCTCACTCGGACCCCCGCCATATCAATCCCCCGGACAGTCCAAGAAAGATGGCAGGGTGGTGCCAAAACGCACGATTTTCAAAGTCAATTGTTCGAGGACCCCCTCGGCATTTTCTCAACAAGATTGAGCCTACCTACCTTGTTCCGAGATGAGAGTGTTGTGAGTGGTAGTGCCTAGCTGAGATGCATTGAGTCCTTCCTTTCCCGAACTGAATTGACCCTTTGGCTAGGCAATTCTCCAGCGGCACCCCATGTCGTCCACCAGCCCTGCGGGTGGGTTGCTTGGGCTGGTAGATAAACTTGGCGCTCTGGATCGGGGTCCTAGGGAGGAGCAAGCCACGTTCGGCAGACGTAGATGCAAGTGATGAGCGTTTTCCTTTCCTCATCCCCCGCCTGCGCTTTTCCACTTCTCCATGCTTGATGTACCTAGGTACTGTGAATGAAGGGTCCATTGCACCGGTGAGTGACTAGGTACCTACCTTGGCTTCGTCACTGAAGCCGCGAGCGTTTTCGTGTGACTCGATCTGTGAGCGTCAGTAAGGTACTTTACGCCAAAGCAATGGCTCGGCAAAAAGAGTATCGACCGGCGTATCTAGTCCCAGACGGGAATGGCTAGACGTGGTCGATGACACTGGGCGTCTTTTTCCTTTTCGTGACTTTCATCCAAAAAGGGTTTGCGGCGGGAAGTGCGCCAGGTGGGTGGTATCGTAAATTGAGCACCATGATGATGCCGCAGCACGGTGACGTAGACGAGGTGAAACTTGGCCGCCTCTTTTTTCTTTTCTTTTCTCTTGCCCATCTGGCTGGTGTTTTCCTTACCTTCAGGCCCTCACTGTGTAATGGAATCATGAGAAGACTGCGGGATGGCTAGACACTCACTCACTTGCCCACATTCAAGTGACCATCTTACTCTCAGTTGCGTCCCAGACAAGAGAGTGTGAGGGGAAAGAGGGAGGGTCTCTGAGTGAGACTTGACTGTGAGAGAAGGTTTTTCTCTGTTAGAGGCTTAGCCATGGCTCCCACCCCCTCCTTCTTCTCCAATGGTGACTCCTCCCTTCACCGTCTCAATTCATTTGTCACAAGCAGGTGGCAGGCACCAGGCAGAGATGAGGTTTCTTTGGTGGGAATCGTAAACAGAATCGGGATGCAGCGGCACTACGTAGAGTTTCTCCAGTCTCCAGATCTTGGGGAGCTATGAGCCTTTCTTTTTTCTCCTCGCGTACCTTACCTTACCTTGATTACAGTGGCATCCTATGCCTATCCCTGTCTTTTAGGTAGGTACGAAGGACTGAGAGGCAGAGAGGTAAAATAGGTCTTGCAGATGATCGGCCATCGAGACTAGCATGTTTCGTTCTTGTTCCCTTTGGACGCATGTTAAAGTCGTGTGTTCCCCCCTCGCCCACGCTGCGACACAAGTGCTTGTGGTCTTTTTGCAGCAAACACTCTTTTTTGACTCCTTACTATTACCCTTTACCCTACTACATTTTGCAGCTTTTGCATCCTCACCAAGAAGACCTTCTGCGAGCATCTCCCGATACTACCCAGTCCCTGGTACTCCATCGGACTTGGCTGGTGCTTCACCTTTGTACGATGGCCGCGGCAGTTGATGTTCAAACAGCAGCAGGTGTGCCTCATACGGGTATCAGCCGGTTGAGCAATTCAAGGTATGCTTGGATTTTACATCTTCTCACTATTACTCTCTCTCAGTCCTATCCTCTCTGCCTGCTTCTTCAAGTGAGAACATGACGGATACATCATCGTCATCCCTTGGGTTCTGGAGGGTGCGCCGGAGGCACCGTGGGAGAGTGGAGACTCCTTCCGAATCGAGTCAAGCCCGGAATAGAGGCCCTAGCTCCGCGGTTCCCCCACAAGTGTGGCTTGTCGGCACCTCGTCACCTCGTCACCTCACATTTTTCGTCTCTTCTTTCTTCCCATGGTGGTGCTGCGCCACTCCTGGGCCACGTCTCCCCCCGTCGTCACTCGCCGTTCAAGCCTCGTCTCTTCAACCTCTGATTCTCAGAGAGTCAGCACCTCTTCGCCTCTCTCATCCGAGCTGCACCGCACACACTGCCCGCTGCATGCACGGCACCACAGGCCGCAAGCGCAGAGCAGAGCCCAACTCTAGTGCAGCCAGTGCAGCCAGCCAGCCCAGTCAGCCCCGTTCATCGTCTTTTCTCCCCGTTCGCTTTCCCCACCGTCGTCCATAGCGAACCTACCTTACGCTCCGCTCCGTCTGCAACCTGTGACCAGGAGGATCCTGAAGTTTCCCACCGCCCACGCAGAAACAACAGAGACCCTCGTCCTCCCCCCCCCCCCCCGCTCATCAATCCCGAGCGAGAAAAAAAAAAAAGCAAAAAAAGAGCGGATGCGAAAAAGGGCCCTGAATTATTTTTTTTGGATTTTATTTCTTAGCCTTGGCTAATTATCCCCCCCTCGTCCTCCGTTGTCTCTTCCTATCCTCCTACCGATTGATCCTATTCCCGGGACCTTTTCCTCTTCTTCCTCCGTCCTTGTCCTCAATCTTCTTTCTACCCGTACTCTGTACCGGTTCCTCAAGTTCCCTACCGTACGCCAAATACACCTACCCTAAAGTCATTTTTGGAAAAGATCGCTGCTCTTCTCGAGCCGAACTAAAGCATCCCCCCTCTGACGCAACTCCCCGCGAACAATAGCCGCTTTCTACCTTTCCGCTCCTCTCGCAACCGACAACCATCGCCGCCCCGAGCGATCAACTCCTCCCGCTCCGGCTCGACCTCAACGACATCTTCGATATCCTCTACCGCATCGGCTTCAGCAGCATCACCACCAGCATCCCTTCAGCTTTCCCCCTCGACCTCCCCGACGAGCAGCACAAAGTCCGGCCACAGGTCCGAGTCGCGCTTGAGCATGCCTTTCAGGAAGATGGCCCGTCACTTTGGTGACACTGTAAGATCTTCTTTCTTGCCCTCCTGTTCTTTCCCGTCTTTGTCTTTGGACCTGGCCTAGCTTGCTCTCGCCTCGCCTCGCCTCGCCTCGCTGCCGCCGCCGCAACATCGGGAGGTGCAACCTGATGAGGTCACAATCTCTCATCGTATCCTGCACTCCAGGTCGGACGACAGCCGTGGACGGGCAAGCACATGCCCATCTCGTCTCGTCGCTGCTGGTCCCAAGTGCGGTCGGTGGTGAGGCTGGCAACGGCGGGGTAGTATGAGAGGGGCGGCCGTCCTGTTTCAGCGCAAGCGCCAGTGAACTGACCCGAATCGCGTCCTAGCTCTCCCCGCAGCAACCTTACTTGTCGTGTAAGTCGCACTCCTCCTCACTTCCCGATGATGCGCCGCAACTCTCGCGGTGTCGTCCCACCATCCCGCGGTGATCATGGCCCCGGCTGACAGCTTCTTGTGGACGATGCAGATCACGATATCCTCCGTACGTAAACCCTCTCATGGATCACGAGGTGCCGGGACCTTACCGAGTCCGCCCGTTCCGACTACTTGGACCCTGATCTAGCCTCCCGGAATATGTTGAGCTTACTCGTATTGCGTGCAGTCACCTATGAAGACATCAAGTCGCTCAAGAACGACTGGTTGACAGATAACGTGCGACTCCCCTCCCACCTTGCGCTTGCTCCTTGCTAATGAGTATACAGAACATTGCATTCTGGGAAGAGTGAGTTCTAACCGATCCCAAAGCCAACAACACCACACTGTCTGAACCCTCCTAACAACCGACAACCACAGATGGCTGGAACGCGAAGTCCTCCCAAAGTACCCCCAAGCCCGCATCATCCTCCTGCGGCCCTCAATGACCTTCCTCCTCATGAAGGAGCCCGACATGCGCCAGATCCGCTCCGCCCTCCCCGACTTCTCCAAAGTAACACACATCTTCCTCCCCATCAACGACGCCCGCAACGTCGCCCAGGCCGAGGGCGGCTCTCACTGGTCCTTGCTGCTCGTCAGCGCCATCGACGGCGTCGCCTTCCACTACGACTCCCTCGGCGGCGCAAACTACGCAGAGGGCCGCCTCGCCACCCACAAAATGTCAGAGATCCTTGGCCGCCCACTCCGCTACCTCAACCTTGACGACTCCCCGCAGCAGGAGAACGGCAGCGACTGCGGCGTGTTTGTATGCATCCTCATGCGCCACCTGCTCATAAAGCGCCTGCTCAGCGCAAACGCTCGCGAAAAGGTTAGCATGAGCATGGCCAATAAGCTGATTGACAGCCACGGCGGACGTAAAGAGATGCTCAAGATTATCGAGAGCTTGCGCAAGGAGGGCGAGCGGAGGAGATCGTAAGCGCCAATCCCTCATATTCCCCCCCTACTGAATTTCCGCCTGTCTTTTTGGTCTTTGCGACTTGTGGATGATGGCAGTGCCGTTGTCCTCTTACTGTACTTGTACTCCCTGATCTTGAAAGCGTAAAAACGTAAACTTGTCTTGAGGGTTCCCTGACACCCCTTCTTTCAAAAAGGAGAAGCGCATCACCATACTCGTCAAAGACGCCGCCACGGATCGAGTAGTCAACCATAGGCAACACTCCCTACCTTATCCTTACAAACTCGAACGAACGACATCGAGACTTTGATACAGACAATCACCGTCTTGTCGACGACTTTATTTAAATGTTTCGATATACGATATCCACGAACGCATGCACAAGTGTATTTTATCCAACGATATGAGAAAGGAGGCAAGGGGAAAGTAAGCATTTCGTAGGGGAAGACGGGTGTGACGAGCGGAACCAAATCTACCAGCCCACGTCCAAGAGGACCCATCTAGTCGAATCCCACCGCCGAAACACGAAACGACGACTCTGCGACGACTGGAGATAGTGGGCAAGAAGGACTGTGAGGTGTTGATGGTTAGTGAGACGATGGACGTAGAAGGCTGACGCCGCGGGCTATTCTGGCGGGGCCACGTTGGAGTAGAAGGGTCAAGACGGGTGGCCATAGTAGAGGAAGAGAGGGTCACAGATCAGGACAATGCAAAGGCGAGGCGTTTTGGCGTGCCAAGGTCGGATGATTAGCCAGGAGAGATATATTTGATCTTATTTGGGGTTTAGTTAATGTCAGGCTTTACGTACTTGAAAAAGCTTACGTTTCAATCAATTTCTTTGTGGAAGGGTGAGCTTTTTGACGCACATAGTACCTAAAATTAACTAAAACCAAATATGATCAAATACGTCTCTCTTGGCTAGGTAATCATCCTACCTTGAGAGATATTCATTTGATCTTGCTCCCGTTTATCCACGGCATTTTCTCGTATGGTGAATTGCTACACGTATCGCGCATGCAATGTCGCGAATTCTGGACGAGCATCATACCAGAATTATACAGTCAAAGCTGAACAAGTCGCTTGGGACCTGAAAGTCATGTAAACGGAATTAGCTGTATCACGCTAGTTAAGGACCCTTCTCCAAACCATTCTCTGAGCTGGACCATCAATTTATCGCTCTGCGCTCACCAACCAAAGCCCAATAGACCATCCACAAGATGGCAATAAAGTCGTCATTCCGACGTGCAATCACCAAATCCCTGACCGCACCCTCCCCGTTCCTATCCCCTCCCCTTACCAAAAGGGGCAATCGTCCTTGCGAGACTTCTTGTTGCTCGCTTCGCGCTTGTCTTGCGCAACCCGGGCTGCCAGCTTGTTGAATCCTGCCTTTGTGATTCCGTGTAGGGCTACACCTCCGCTCATGGCCGATGGAGCGACGGACGAAGGAGCATGGTTGATCTCCTGAAGACGCTGACGGAATGCCAAATGCGTAGTCGGTACATTGGTGTTCGGGATCGACGGAGCGTCTAGAAGAGACGGGACTCCCAATCTAGTGTTACCGCCGACGCGGTTGTACTCGGTGCCGGCAATTGGCAATACGGCAGTGACGGGAACCGATCGACCGTTGCCCCTCATACCAATGGACTCCGCGAAGGGTCTGGCCGACAGGTTGGAGCGGCGAGCGGCCGATCCGTCATTCAGAGACTGGTCTGCGTCTCCATCGACTCCGCCGTCATCAACGATGATTTGCTGTTGCTGTTGGCGTCTTGGTTAGCGTCATGGTCTTGCTCATGTTGCTTCTTGTTCTTGGTCCGAAGATAGGCATTCACCTTTCGTTGATCAATCGCGCCAGTGCTCTGGTATATCAAGTCCGCAGTCTGCTGGGTATAAGGGTCAGTGCTGTCGATGTTATAGTGCAGCCATTCCTTTTGCGACTGCTCTGTGGTGTAGGCCCAGCCAGCAGAATACCACATTTGAAAGGCACCTGATTTGGAATCTTTGCGGTGACGAACCTCTTTTCTCTGATCAGGGTCATAAGCCATGTACTCAACGGCCTCGTCCCAGTTTGCGCCTTTCTCCCAAGTAATGGGCTTCTGCCTCTCTCGGAATGCATCGAACTCTGCCTCTTCCTCCGGATCATTTGAGTGGGCATTCGCAAGCCATGCCTCTTGATAGCGCTGATCCTCGGCCTCGGCCTCTTCTTTGGTCTGGAAGCCGCGAGTGTTCTCTGCGGAGATGACATCGGTATTGAACGAGCGGGATGTAGGGAGGTGTCTAATCTGGAGAAGATCATCGAGCGAGGCATCGCACGGGTCCGGGCAGAAGATGACATCGTGCCCCTCGGGCGAACCGCTGTGAAGAGGGGATCCAATGATGCACTTACGAACAAGCACAGCTGACTCGATGCTGGAGAATGAGATCTGAAAGCTTTTCTCGTCGGCGTACGCAAAGTGCGTGATGACTTCAGCGAAGGTGGACGCCAGCCCAGCTCTCTTGAGAACCATGTGCAGATCCTTGACGGGAAATCCGGTGACGGCCAGGCAACGAGTACTTCCCTCGCGAATCATGGTGAGAATCGAGTCCTTGAGGGGAAATGAGTCCGTGTTGGGCATGCTGATGCGGACTTGAACCGAGTTACCATCAGCCGTGGTAAATCCGATTTCGCGACCGCGGTCCAGGCCGTATTGGTAAAACGCCTTAGCATCCTCCGGAGAGGTGAATTCAATGTACGCATGGTTGAAGCGATTATCACTAGTTCCCATCGGCATCGCGTGGGCCTTGAGAATTCGACCGCCTCGGATGTGCTCAAGGACGCGCTGGACGTGAACCTCGTCGGGAAGTCCAGTCATGATGATCGTTCTGGAAGACACATCTGATACGCCATTGTCGGCGGTTAGCTTCTGACCAGCCTCATTTCGTATATACCGAAGGCCGTATTTCAACATACCCGGCACCGCTGAAGGGTGACGACTTCCAACGGTACGCTGGTGTGTCTGCAGCGCGCGGTCCTTCTGGAATGGACTGTCCCAGATGTTATCGCTTCCATCACTCCAGTGGAGACCAATCTCATTATCGGCCGGGCGAGTTGCAGTCTCGATGTTCTGGTCATCAAGGTGTGCAATGAGGGGAGTAGGGTGCTGCTTTTCGGCCACAGAGTCGGGCGTGACGAGGGCTTCCTTGAAGGTGTAGGGGAACTCGGGCTTCGGAGAAGTTGCCTGGTTGGCTCGATTAACGTTCTGGGGCTTGGAAGGTGTCTGGAGAGCTGGAAAATGGTCCTCGAATGATATCAAAGGCTCGTCATTGATGCCAAGAACCGTCGGGAGACCGGGCTTCGTGGTTGCGCCGTCATCAGGAGAGACTCCAATGGCTGCGAAAGCTTCTATAACCTCTGGGTGATAAGTGATAAAGGAGCGCATGAAAGCTTCGTACATTTTGGCCCGCTCAACGGCGTTGAGAAGGCAGTTCTGCATGGCCTGGAGCTGAGCAACGAGAGGTGCATTGTTTGCGACCGCTCCGGCATACTTCGCCTTGTATTCTGTGAGCTGCTCTTGGCTATGGTCGAGATCGTCTTGGAGTCTGCTCAGTGCTTCCTGATCCTTGTTGTTTCGCTCATTCTGTTCGACAGAGTAAGTCTGCGCTCTGCATCTGAGAAGATTGGCCTCCTTGATATCGTCTTTGAGATTGGTGATTGTGGCCTGGTCCAAGTTCGCTTGATGCTTTAGCGATTCGTTGACATATTCGAGGCTCTCATTCTCGCTTTTGAGGGCTTCGTAATCGGCCTCGAGCCGGCTGAGGCGAGACTTCATAGCATGGAGGTCATCTCCCGTGTCCAAGCTTCGGCGAGCATCTGAGTAGGACGAGAACGACTGGTTCGACGACAAATGGTCTCGATTCGTGCTGCTGGGAGTAAACTCGGCCGAGGATGGGTTCAAAGGCTTGCGACCAGGAACGAAAGGCTCGATCGGGGAAAGTCTGTTCTCACGAGGCGGAATCGCGGTCTCTTGGGAATCGCCCTGCTTAATGACAGCGACACTCGTGATCGTCTGGGCATGCTTGGTGTCAGAGACAGTAGCTTCCACATCCTCGGGGTCATCGAAGTCGTCGCCGAAATCAATGAGCTTCTCCGAGTTTGACTGGGGAAGGATCGGACGAGCAGGGGCGGGTGGGCTTCCGGCGTCGCTTTTGTCATCATTAAAGCCATCGTCAGTCGACGCGTAGACGCTCTCATCACCGTCATTATTGTTCTCCTGCTTGATGACACGACCGGGGAAACGGGGGTCGTATTTGTCAACCATTTTGGCCGCCGTTGCGTTATGCTGCTGGTGGAAGAGGTTCGGAGGATCTATTGAGGTGCAGGAGCTTGTGACTGATTCTGTGAGAGAACTGTAAACGAAAGGTGTTAACGAATTGACTGGCGATGCTTTTTTTGAACTGAGAGAAATTTGAGATATGAATGATGAAGATGATGCGGGAGCAAAGATAGGAAGTACTGGCTGAAATCGATTCTTGTAGTGATTGAATTGGAAATGACGATTGAGAGTACCGCTTACTCTGCCAACCTCTGACGGCTGGGTCCTCGAAAGTGGTGATGTAGAAGGGAAAAGATGAAGGGCGAAATCAGAATGAAGGGAGAAGCTATTAAGACCCCCGTGCTTTTCATTCCGGGAAAGGCAAGAGCTGCCGTTGACGCGGATGGAAAGCGCCATTCGTAAGATAAGGCAGGTGTGCAAGAGGGTCGGGAAGTCGGGACAGGTTCTTGGGGCGGTGAGCAAGCAGTGCTGAAACATATCATGACTTACCTAGCTGAGTCTGAAAATGCTTGAGCTATCTTGACCCAAAGAGTTCAGGAGTTGCAGTATGCGGTAGGCAGAGAAATCTCCACCAGGTGATTCTTTGCGTTCAGTGTTGCTGCTACCTGTTGATGAGGTAGAAGATGTTGGTGAATGATCTAAACGATCTTGTTTCGTTGTCGATAACTGGCTTATAGAAGGCTTGTTCTATAAGAGCCAAGACGCGCCGATGCTGATGTCAAGAACGCCGAAAAGCAAGGCGAAATCTCCGTCTCTATGTCTATGCTGATGTGTTGTTGTACGGTTGCTCTATAGAATCGAGGCCAAGACTTAGAAGCAGATTTAATTCGGGAGGAAAAAAGGTTGTTGCTTCAGGTGGAAGACTGTAGACGACCAGAGGTATGTTAATGATGCTCAATGCTGATCTCAAACTTGAGTGAGGCTCTTGCCTGGATGACATACCTGAGTACTCCGGATCGGAGAAGCGAGAATATTAAGGTAAGTGAAAGTCTTATCTCGGAGTTGGGATGTGGATGTAGGAGGAAGAAGACTCCAAGAAGAGGCGGGAGGAAGAGATCCCCCCTCTTCTAGACTCCACCCAGAGGTAGACTCAGCAGAGAAGGAACTACCGCGGAGCTAGTCGCGGAGCGAAGCGGAAAGTCGAGAAGGACGAGGCGGCGAGGAGTTTGGCGGTAGGGTAAATGCGAAGCTGGAAGAGGGAGTAAAGGAAGAAGCCCCCTTCTCCTCTAGATCCTCTGTAGATGCCAGAGAGAAGAGGGAAGCTGCCGAGGAAGAGGAAGAGAGAGAGGTAAGGAAGAAGAGGTAGGTGAAGGTGAGAAGAAAAAGAAAGAGAAGAAGAGAATTGGTGAGCTGAGAAAAGAATCTGACTTTTACAACCCTAGGGCAACCTGACGGCCGGAGACGGGAACTGAGGCTATGCGGGGACAGTGGTCGACGGAAGAGCTCCAAAGACCAACTTCGGGGGTGAATGCCAGACGGGGACTTCACATGGGGGAAGTTAGAATCCATTGCTAAAAGACTACCACCGGGACTACACTAGACATATCAGAGCAAGCAGTTAGAGACTGGAAAGGGTTCCTGAGAGGGGAGGGGCCTATTCTCATCATGAAGTGTCGTAAGTTTGTGCAGATAATCCCAAAGAGTTGTGAATACTACTACTAGATAGTGGTGCTGAAATGTCATAGATGAGCTCAGGCAGCCTAGTCTTCATGGTAAGACAAGTCATCATGAAGGGAAGTAAGATGTGAGCAAGTGCGATGAGGCACAGTTCTACGAGAGGACCCTGATCTCAATCCATTGTGACTTGAACTATCTTTTAAGATGGTCTAGTGAAGGAGGTCAAGTGAAGGGAATCAAGTGAAGCGGATCGGATGCATGTAGTTCGAAGTGAACTTGTAACAAAGGCTCCAAGAACTTGTAACAGCATTATTAGAACTGATGAGGTATATCAAGGAAAGAGTCGTGTGAAATGCAGTAAACACGCAGCAATAGTTCAGTGCGGGACAAATATCACCACATGTTTCGGAAAGCATCGCCTGAAATCTGGTATCTTCAAATTTTGGAGAAGGAACTGATGCTACGCAAGGAAAGGGGGTATACATGCTAGCCCAACGCCGTGCTTCAATAACTCGATAGCCAAGGGGACCTCCAAAATCCACTCCTGATACTCATTGACTGATTGTTTTAAACTTCAATGACAAAATCCCGGACCATGTTGAGGAACCTTTCCCGGTACTCCGTAGGGTTGGCAGTGATGCTCATGGGGCCGTGACCAGCAAACACGTTGTATGACTTGACCAGTCCAGTCATGGCCTTCGCGCGGAACTTGTGCTTGGCCCAGAAGAAGTCGAGGACGATCATGCGGTAGGTCCAGTTGCCGTCAGCGTCTGTCAGGCCAGTGCGCCAGGGAGGTGCGTCGGATTGGATTGTGGGTACGTCGCGAGCTTCATCTAGCACGTTGGGGCCGGGGAAGCGCACCATGAAGAGGGAGTAGTCGACGGCGTTGTTCTCGGCCAGGAGTTGGGTGTCGGCTTCGAGAAGGTCAAGCAGCTCCTTCTTCTGGGCGGGTGTGACGCGGACCTTGTCCTCGAACTCGTCAATCAAACGTTCCTTAACACTTTGCGGTGCCAGGCTCCCGTTGGCAATGTCCCGCTCAGGGAAGAAGTAGTCGTTCGGCTTGAGGTCGTATGTCTCCCACTGATTCCTCCGGTGATCGGTCTCCTCCTCCTTCTTGCCGAACATCAGGTTCTCCATGATGATGTGGTGCGTCGGCGCCATGCCGAGAATGCCACCAATCGTCGCTTTCGCCGTGTACGCCATGTCGGTGATGCGAACCAGTAAGCTGTGCGGATGTGTCTTCATATGCGCAACGTAGGCGTCAAACAAGTCGTGCGTGAAGAACTCATGCTCGAACCGGCGGGGCAGTGACTTGATAAGAAACTTGCCGTCGGCCGTCGTGAAGAAGGTCGAGCCGCTGTACCCCAGATCGCCGACAGGGACAAGATCGGATTCGCGGCCCTTGCCCTTGGCTACCTTCTTTGCAAGGTGAAAGGAGTTCGTGTACTCGTCTTCATCGAATTGCCAGACATTGTGTCGGAGTTCGAGGAAGTCTGCGGCGCGGTATCGGGCGAGAGGAAGGTGGAAGACGGACAGGAAAGAGGTGAAGACGCGGAAGATGCGCTTTTTGAGACTTGGTTTGTCGGGTTTGTTTGAGTCGCCTGAGATGGCTGCGAGGATCGAGGTCGAGATGGAGGTGCTCCGGATCTGCATGGTGGCGGTTGGAGGCCAAAGGGCCCAGGTAGCTCTTTGATATCCCGCTTGTGGTAATGAAAGGTGTCTGTAGGGGAAATGTCTTGAGATGGAAGAATTTAGGCACCGTTAGAAAAAGAAGTTGAAAGACGGAGCTTGAGCTTGGTACCTTGCCTTAGGTGCGAAGGGATGGGAGCTTGACGGGAGCTTGTCTTAGAGCGACATGGTGGGGAGCTATTGACGTCACTTTACCGGGCAGGGCGCATGTGCCCGCCAAAAGCCACAACAGTCCGGAGCAAACGTTCCTGATCAGCAATGCAGCAACCAGTTAATCCTTCAATAAAGATGCACGCAGGATTATACATGAATTTCTCAGTCCATCACTTCTCCATAGTCAGAAGGTCATAGGGAGACGAGAAGAAAATTGCCTTCATTTTTCTAGCTCTTGGATCCCTTCTTATGACCCGCCCATACCTTACCACTACCACAATTACCTTACTACCATACGATATTAAGAGCGTACTCTCCAAATACTACGTACAAAATCAAAATTAAAAATAGAATAATGGTGGTAATAATAAGAGAAGTGGTTGTAGGACCAGCAGTAATGGGAATAGCAGTAATGGTGGAAATGGAGACACATGAGCAGTGAACTATTGTGTTAGCTACTAGGATGGCTCTTAATCCAACCTACCCTGATGAAGATGCAGACGTATTCTTTCAAATTAAAGCTCAATTCTTCTTCCATGATAGCTAAAGAATAATAGTCGCCGCTTGAAGTTGTCATATTCCGGAAGCGGTATCTTCCTCAAGGACGGATCTTGGCCAGCAGCTTGCATCACAACCTATACTGGTTCAAACTCCTAGACTCAGACCAGTTTTCCATTTTCATTACGCTTCGAAATGGTCCTGAGATATCGATTCAGCCCAGATACAGCTATGAGGGTTGTAAAAGTGTTGATATGAGAGAGAATTTCCATGCTGTCAGTCCATGTTACATGGGTCGGGAGAGCTTCACGATACGCCATTCGCTCATCCGTCTACCCACCCATCATTGGCCAATGACGGCCAAAGTCCCGCGACCCCGCAGCCTATGTTGTCTGATGAACTTCTTCGACGGCTGCCTGGCCTGATCTTTCATTCGCTCAGTCGCAATACAGGACATCATCTAACAACTTGAAGACCCAAATATGAAGAAAGAATGCATCAAGCATGTCTACACACTTAACTGGCAGGGACGGTAGCAGCCTAAAAGATTGCACTTTCTGTGCAGATGGCAGGAATCCCATTCCCAATCCCCTTCTTTGCGATGGCTGCCAGCCATGGAATGACTTTTTCCATGTTGTCTTCTGCTATTACGCTTCACAAGACGTGGACGTCTCAGCTTTCGATCCCGACTTTGACGAATCAGAATCAGCCTCGTGCGGCTTCCAGTTTCTGACCTTTCGATCGTTAAAGAGCACCGCAAATAACTCAGAGTGTATGATATGCAGCTTCATTGGCTCGAAGCTAAGCACCGTAGCTGGCGCCGGTGACGACACTGAAATCGCAGTCTGTGGACTCTTCCCAAGCCGTAGGACGGACCCAAGCTCTCGTACCCTCATATCTAATAGGGCACATGAGACGTCGCCCTTCACTGAGAGCTGCGCCTTGGCCATCTGCGTCTCGGGGCTTACACCGCCAGCTATGAATAAATCAAATCACGCCTATCAGCCTGTCGTTCTGGGGATTAGACTTCAGTATGGGGCTCAAGACGGAACCCAACTTGAGTCGGCAGAGTTCTGGGATCGGCGATATATCAATATCAGCCTCCTTCGCAGTTGGTTGGCGGGCTGCCACGCGCATCACGGATCCAAATGTAACGAACCCTTGACAGAATCAGAACTTCCTGCCGGATTCCGCGTTATCGACACTAAGCGCATGCGGATTACCCAGCCAAAACCCCAGGCTCCTTTTGTGGCATTGAGTTATACATGGAGGCTTGCAACTGCTTCAGCGGATCGAGACCTTCACTTGACAACTTCGAACGCAGAAAAGTTGAGACAAACAGATTCTCTTGTACGGGATCTGCTACCAGAAGTAGTTGGGGACGCCATCTACTTATGCCGGAACATGAGACAGCGATACCTCTGGGTTGATCGCCTGTGCATCCTGCAGGACGATGAAGATCTCAAGATGGCACAGATCAACGCTATGAACGACATTTATCAACTCGCAGAATTCACCATTGTTGCAGCTGCGAATGGTGTTGGTGCTGGGTTACCTGGACTTATTACGCGGCCCAACGTTTCCACCTACAAGAATCATTGCTGGCAATTCATCAAACATGTGCCTAAAGTAGTCGAGGGTACGAAATCGGACGGGAGCTCCGCCATGGACCATGCCGTTGTCGGGATAGCCCCTCTCAGCGAGAACCAGGTCATCAGCTCCAGCGAGTGGAACTCGAGAGCGTGGACATTCCAGGAGAAGTTGCTCTCTCGGCGGCACATCTTCTTCAGCTCCGGGCACGTCTACTTCAGCTGCTTCCACGAGGGCTCTGAACTTCATAGATACCCGGACATCAGGCACTATCGACCGCAAGACGAATCAGAGAATATCGGCATTACTCGAACAGATCAAGACTGGGGCGGGAGAGGTTTCGAAAAGGGCCTAAGATCCGACGAGTACAGCGATGACGGGGTTCTCGGATTCTACCCGCTTCTCGTGGACCAGTACACAAAACGCATACTCGGCCGTCGAGAAGACGTGCTGAGCGCATTTGCTGGCGTTGGCAATGTCGTCGCTGCGCGGGCCAGAACGCAGATGCTGCTGGGGCTTCCGGAGAGGTACCTGGCACACAGCCTCCTGTGGTCGTTTTGCTCTCCTCTGGCGGTTACATACCGCACGACTGAAGGGCTGAGACTTCCTTCATGGACTTGGGCTACCCGAAAAGGCTCCGTTGTTTATCAACGATCCCTCGGGGGCAGAATTGACGGTGACTGGTTGGACCCGATGTATCAAATTCACTTTGGACATCTCGTCTCTTTCTTCTATTGCGATCCGGTGTCTACTGGTCCCTCTAGACTCAGGGACATTTGTGAAGGCAAGGTTTGGTTTCCAGAAGATCGAATCGATGATTCCGTGCGACAAGAAGACTTCCAGCGAGATCTTGAAGCCTTCTTTCAACCCAGGGGAGAGCTTAGCCAGGTGGCTGGATACAAGGATCCTCGGCAAGAGTCATCGTGGATGTCCGTGGTTGACATGTGGAAACGGACTCCGCATAACCCTGTGATAGCTCGCCACCAGATTGAGCTTGATAGTAAGACTAAAGCCAGGGCTGAAGAACACCCTCGCTGTCTCGTTTTCAACACCACAGTTGCCAGAGTCCGGATAGGGTCATATCTTCGCGGGGAAGATGACGGGATTCAACTTACTATTTACGGCAACGATGGTGCAAAGATAGGAGTTACTGCACCGATGCATAAGCAGTGGGCGTTGAAATGCCTGAGCATGGGAACTAGCCACTACATGGTGGTTGTCGCTGCTGGTCTCAAGTTTCCTGGAACCTGGGAGCATAATGACATGTTTGCGGAAAGCCAAGGGTTTGGATTCTATGTACTCATTACATCTCGCACGAGCGGGCTCTACTCTCGTCTTGGTATCGGCTTCATTTCCTTGGATGGATGGGTCTCTGTTGAACCCAGTTGGGAACCTGTTATCTTAGTATAGCATGGAAATCAAGATACCAGACGAAGTCGATGTGCTTCCTGTGGGCAAGAACTAGGCCTCCAATCAAAATATAATCATTTGAAGTAGGGACGTCGGAAATCAGACGCGAAGAGATCAATTGAGTTGATGATCTGGAAAACCGACGGTGTCGTCGACGAGACCTGGCCCCGGCCGACAAACCTCAACTCAGGCTTAGGTACCGCTGCGTTGGGCTCGCCCTCAACTACATGGGAAGGAAGATGAATCGCTTGCTGCCATGTGAGGACTCTTCGGAATCTATGGCTGCCACAAAACGTGAGTCTCCGCGACCTTCAGACAATGCGCCTTAAACCTCATGCCTTGACATAACCAGGTGTTCAAAGTCACAGTGGCTCATGGCAGAAGAGGAAAGCACACAGCCGTTGCAGGTACCTAGTACTAAGTGAAATCTCCCATTCTTTCAGATTCTATTCATCTGCGTTGCGCTAGTAGTTCTACAATCAAAACATTTAACCATCCCTTATAACATCTATAGTCTCCCGTCTAGTGAGATCATTTACAACTTGCTTCTCAGGTCCTTTCTCTCATCCTTCTTGAACAGCACCTTGCTGTTGGGGTAGGGGTCAAACACGACGCTGTTGAGCGGGTTGTCCTCGCTGGCGCGCTTGAACATGTCCTCGTACACCTTGCCGTCGTAGCGGCCCAAACTGCTGTCCAGGACCCAGTCGTCAAACTTCCAGGCATCGACCAGACGGACTGCGTGGGGACGGATCTCCTCCAAGAGGGTCATGACGGCCTTTGTTCTCGCCAAAGTGATCTGGCGGACGGTGACAGCCGCAGAGCTGTAGAACTCGCTGGCTTCCTGCTCGAGGGTGTTCAGAGCATACAGCCTGAAGAGCTTGTGCAGGAGACCGACCGTGTCCTTGTCGAGCTGCTCGGTGGTGGCCTTGTCGTTAAGAGCCTGGTGGAAATTCTTGACGACCATGTACTGGGCGTGCGCGGTGCTGAGGCGCCAGAAGTCGACGAGAAGGCTGTTCCAGGACTGCTTGTCCTCGTCTCTGTGGCGGAGGGCCTCAAAGGTGAGGAAAGACACGCGCCAGGCAAAGGCAGCAACGAGGTCCTCGTCGGAGCCGAGGACGTCGAAGGCGGCGCCGATGTCGCGGCGGCGGAGGAACTCGGAAAGAATGCGAGTGGTGTCGTTGTTGCCGGCCTTGCCCTTGAGGACAGAGCGAGCAGACTTCAACAGGTAGCGGGATACCTGCTGGGTGAGCATGTAGTTGTCGCCCTCCCAGGTCAGGGTTGGCAGGTAGTCGGCGTACCAGGAACCGATACCGCTGAAGGAGGAGTATCCGTGACCTCCGCAGGCGCGGCGGCAGATCTCGAGGCCCTCGCCGGCGACGGTTGAGCCATAGGCCTTAAGAGCGCAGGAGGTGGCGTGGAGATCAGCGAGGAGGTCGGTCCCGGGGTTCAGCTCCTCGGGGCCCGGGTTTCTGGTTCCGTCGCTGAGCTTGCCGACGTCGCCCTTCATGCGCTTCTGGTTCTCGTTGTAGAGATTAATCATACCGCGACCGGTAAAGTGAAGGGCAAAGGTGGCTGCCAGGAGTGGGAGCAGACGAATCTGCACCATGGTGTAGTTGAGAACTTGGTTTTCACCGGGCTCACCGGCCGGCGCATCGCGGTCCTGGAATTGCCGACGAACAGCGCAGTAGCGGGTGGCGATGGTGACACCCTTGGCGAGGACGGAGCCTGAGGGCAGGACAATGTTGGATCGCACCCATGTGAGGGTTCCGTAGATGAGAGAGGGGTTCGCGGGACGAATGTACTTGCTCGTGTTCGGGTCGATGGACGAGAATCGGGCGAGCATGTGGTTGTGCGGGATCTTGACATTGTTCAACAGCAAGAAGCCGTTGTCCATGGTGTTGTAACCGAACTTAGGGCCGATATCGCCGACGTGGACGTTCGGGAGAGGCTCGTGAGTCTTCTTGTCGCGGATCGGCACGACGAAGGGGTGGGGGCCAATCTTCTTGCCGTTGAGGATCAGCTGGGCCATGACGACGGCGTGGGTGGCCGTCTTGCCCAAGGAACCGATCCACCACTTCGAGGCCGTCAGGTGAGGCGAATGCAGAACGAAGCTCTTATCAGACGGGTCCCACGTTGCCGTGGTCTCGAGGCCACGAACGTTGGAGCCGTGGCCAAGCTCGGTCTGGGCGTAACATCCGAGGATCTCGTAGTTCTCGGCGGGCTTGAGGAAAAGCTCGTGCTGCTCCGGAGTGCCTTGCTCGCGAAGCGTGACGAGGAACATACTGGCGTGGAGGCCATATGGTGTCGGCTCAGCAATCAGGTCGTTGGCAACGATGTAGTCTTGCTGGGACCAGTTGTGTTCCTTGGTCAACTGGAACAGTCTCTTGCCTCTCGCCAGCGCAGCCTCGATACGGGCATTTCGGCCGCGGAAGTAGTTCTGGGTCTTGTCAAAGACAGGCTCCTTCTTCAGGATGTTTAGTATCCTCTCGCTGCGCTCGAGAGCCTCATTTGTGAACATGAACGACGCGAGCTGGTCGACGTTGAGGTTGGACTTTGCGCGCTCCTGAGCGAGGAGCTCAGTGCCCTGCGGGCCAGATGGCTGGAGGGCCTTGACCCAGTCCGGGGTATTCGGCATCGTGACTTTTGGGTGTGGGGATGATAAGCTGGGGTAAGTGAAGGGCTGGGGAAGTTTGTCTGGAGAAATGGAGGCTGCAGATGGGATTTTGTAGGATATGCTGTTCTTGAGTCGTGAGGTGTGCGCTGTCCAGATCTAATCTAATCGAGGTTTCGAGAGTTCCGACTCGGAGAGCAGCTATGATGCTTTGATGGGCAGTGCCTCGGCAATTACTACATTTAGTTAGACTATTACTCTTGGTTCGCGTCGAAACTCCACAAAAAGGCTCTCGAGAAACCCCTTATTCAACCAGCCAGCCCACCAAAAGCCAAACCTGTCAGCTCCCGATCATCGGACATGCTCGGCGCCGACTCCGACTCCCGAGGGTGAGGGCACCCCTAGCCGATTTCCCTCGGTTGGTTTTCTTCAGTGCCGGGTGACCGCTTCTAGATCTCCGGGACACGCGGGGTCTAAATCATCTCACCATCCATCACTGTTACGCGTGCCTTATGACACCAGCTCATAGGTCAAAAGCATGGGATGGCAATTGATGATTAGGGCGCTTGTGAGATTGGACATGTTAGTTTCCGCTGATGTTTCGTGATGAACCAAGCTACCTTCTCGCAGAAGAGTTTCGTTGACATTGCCAAGCGGGCGCAATAAGCAACTCCATTCAACCACCATAGTTCAATGCAACTTTGAGGCAGCACGTTCTACTTATCCTTCGAGGGTCACAAACCTTATTTTTGATAGTTCAGCTTTCACAAGCTAGAAGCTCAGAAGATGTCAACCACAGAGGTCCCCCGCCGCCGGTCGCCACCTGGGGAAGATTCATTCCAAGTCCCTCAATCCCCCATTTAAGTCCAATTGCATCTCTTTTCAGAGCTAGATTCCCCTCCACGAGGAAAAAGTCTCGACCCGCAGATACTCAACCATCCCAACCGGATTTCATCCATGTCCGGGGTGCTTGGATGATGGATCCAGATAGTCGGATCTTGATCCCTGCCACAACAAATGATGCGTCATCCAGCACCAACACCTGACAGATCCACCAGACGCTTGGCGGGACCAAGCACACAACAAACATGTGAAATTGTCTGCTCGAGTCGTGCCATTGGGGATTTTCTTGGGATAGCTACTTCCCTTGTGTCGACGCGGTTTGATCATCCGGTTGCGCTCAACGATTGCTATGGTCCATATTGCATATTGGCAAGGCTATGCGGCTCATGGAAGAATAGTCTATGCAGGCGTAAGATGCCCACCATCTATCTTGGTTGACAGGAAACCAACCATCCTTTAGTGCCAATGTCGCCACTCCCGATGGTGAGCCATGCAGAAGATTTCCATAATCCCGAAACTCCGAATGGATGGTTATTCGAGAGTCTGAGACCCTGAGAGTAAGTAAACCATGAGGAGCATTCGTGATTGGTCCATAGTATGGGCACCGTGTTTGCGCTTAAGCAGCACGTTCATGTTGGTGCACTGTACCATGAAGTTTGCTTGAGACAATGAGCAAACATTGGCAACCAACATGGAGATGATGGAGTCAAAGGGACGAATCAACAGCACTATCTAAAGCCAAGAGCGTACGTATGTATCTCCGGCCCCATCATCTTTCAGCTTCTGCGGTGTGCCTTTGGCGTCGCCCCAGTGCGCGCTATCAACGTGCGACATATCTCCCTCCCAGCCTGGATAAATCCATCTAATTCCGGAGGCGAAATGTGTGCTTGCTACCCCAACAACAAGTCAGTCCCTGTGGCGTCACGATCCTTGTAAAGATCCGTTGTTCGTTAGCTGAAGAAACTAGCCAAGCTGTCATATTCACCGGGAAGGACCGTTATTGGGCGACGCGATGACCGGGAGGGTTTCTAAGACCAACTACTATCGCAACAAACACGAAGGTTGCTTCGTCGGTGGCTCCTGTCTAAATTCAATAAGGCCCTTGCATGATGGAACATCGCCGAGACCTCGACACAGGATGTGAGATTGAAGGTGCATTTCCGGATCCTCGTCCCTCGACGGTCGGGTAGGCAGCCTGATGTGACCGGCTTTGTCCTGACCCTTCGGGAATTGAGCCTCAGAAGTCCGGAGAAGATGATACGGCTAGATCTCCTGAGTCTCATTCAAGGGAAAGATTGACATGAGTGTCTTTTCACATAAAAGGGCCAGATTTTCCTGCGATATTTGGAAAAAGATCGTGTTGAGCCATCGCAAAAAACACTCACTGTAAAATATCTCCTCAAGCTTCTACACCTTACAGCCCATCTTCCAATGCCTTCCAGACTTGATATGGCCATCTCAGAGACTCCAAAGGCTAGACTCAAGAATAGCGACCCTCCGCGTTCCCACATGGTGGGTCGGCTTCACCCGTCTGGGTTGAGGATCACCATGGAGGTCAACAACTACTTCCTCAACAACTGGCCTTTCCCTGACGAGCGAACCAAGCTCCAGTTTGTTGCTGAAGGTCTGCCAACTTGGCACTTGTGCCAGTACCCGACGGCCCGCGAGGACCGGGTCGGTGCAGCTTGCCGCTTCATGGTCATGCTCTTCCTCATTGATGGTAAGTGGAACTCCTTTGTTCCCAAGTCAAGAGTATGGTCTGAGCCTTTTAAATATTTAGACTTACTAGAGCATCTTTCTCTGAAGGAAGGCTCGTCGTACAACGAGCGGTTGATCTCTATCGTCAAGGGTGAGACGGCGCCTGCCCAAGATTCGCCGATTGAGAAGATGGTCTTGAAACTCTGGGAAGATATGAGATCCATCGACAAGAAGCTCTCAGATGACATTGAAGAGCCCACTTTCGCCTTTTGGCGGTCTCAAAATGACAAGGATCGTCTGGCGAAGAAGAGTGTGGCAGAATATCTCAAATATCGAGAGCTTGACGTCGCTTCTGCGTAAGTCTCATGATGGTAAATTTCGAGCATCGATCATCTGACCTTCTCTAGCGTGCTTCTAGCTACTCAGCGCTTCCAGGACGCAACTTACCTCAGCGAAGAAGAACTGGCCTCAGTTGCTGATTTGGAACTCAACTACACGCACCACATCTCTGTCATTAACGATGTCATGAGCTGGGATAAGGAACTTCGAGCTTCCAAAGACATCGCGGCTGAGGGCTCCATCGTCAGCAACATTGTACAAACTCTGGCTGACGAGAGTGGCCTCGATTACGATGGCGCGAAGCGAATTTGCTGGGTTATGATTCGAGAGTGGGAGAGACAGCACGATGTCATTGTCCAGCAGAAGCTTCAGGAGGGCTGCTCAGATGCTTTGAAGACTTATATGGAGGGAATTGAACTTCAGATGAGTGGCAATGAGTTGTGGAGTCGAACTACGCACCGCTACAACGCTCCTCACCTGAAATAGATCTACTTGAAGACATCTATTTCTCAAGTCAGATAAGGTAGTTTACCCTTCATAGGCATCAATACACGGTGTCTTTGAGATTGCACCTCTGGCTAGAATATGTTCGGAAGCAGATGTTCAATATGTATAAAGTCTCTCCACGAATAAAAGCCTTCGGAGGCCGCTTAGGTCTGAAGTAGTATTGATTAGTCTCCACAACTGCTAGCTTTTGCAGAAAACCCAAAACTTTTGGAGTATGGTCAATGAAACCTTGACATTGGAAAGCTTTACGTGTGTCATTTATCTCTGAATTCTGGTAGATGTCAACGCACCCTAGACGTTGTTCGGCAGCAGCAACAGCTCGCTTCATCATCCGGCTATCGACCTTCGTGCCAAGACTGTCTTGGCGATGCCAAGATATGTCAGGTTCCGTCAATTTCGACGTCGTTCATCTCGCAGACTGCAAGGACTCTGGCCGATAATTCGGTAGTTAGATGGGGCTCTTGAAGTGTTGTCGATCTTATTCCTTCTGAAATCTTAGTTCCAGACGGTTGGAAGCCGAGATATTTCGGCAATCTGTACCCGAATAAAACTGCTCCTCGTGTTCGGATGGCCGGCATCATACCTGCGCGGACGCGAAAGTGCAAGGTTAGCCGCATATGCTCACAAGACTGATGCGACCTTCTTGTAAGGGGAACGTCTTCCAAACTACGTACTAAATACCCGTCGTGATTAGTGAGGTACGAACATGCCTTACGCTTCATTGTGCAACGACTGTTACTTGGCAATGAAATATTTCATACTACTTTTAAGGGCAGACCCATGCGGAAGGCACAAAGTTGAAGAATGTAGAATCTTTACACACAACCGCATAACGGTCCTTCAAATTTCGCGATATTCCTCCTTTCCATCCTATTCACTCGCAGACCTCTTCCCACCACAGGAAAAACTCCCTCTTGTCAATTCCGTCCAAACAATGGCCTCAGCTGCAAGGACGCGTCTTCAAACTGCCGCCCTTGCACGAACACATGGCAATCGCCAATCACACACTTTGTTTCCTCTATGAGATGCCATGAATTCGGCGGTAAGTGTCTGATTCCCGGATGCTGCCGGTACCTGCACACTGAGCCAAGGCGAAATGCTGATTTGAGGAAATTTCCCCAATGTTTACCCCGGACACCCACCCCCCGTCCTGCAGTCAAGGACTCAACTTTACATGACACAAGACGTTTCCCCACCGAATAAAGAAGTCATTAGCGGACGGAAAGCTTCAACTTAGTAAACAAGCTTGTTTTGGATGGTGTCTCCTCCTATGTGATTCGCCTGGGTTCGATGGCGTTAGCGTGGGCAATCTCACTACTTCTGGTTCGCAATTTGCCTACGGAACAGGGGTCTCTCTACGACAGCTGGAAAGCCAGCGGAAGATCAGCTCGAGGGTTCGATAAGCTCCATACCAGGAGCACGATGCCATTCGCGGAATGATCATGTTTTCCGATCCGTCCATCAATGTTACCTTCTCTTACCTCGAATCTCAGGTGTCGAGGGCTTGCCTGAAGCTATGCCTGCATTTCGTGAGTGTGTTTCGCAACCCGTGGAGACCTAGCACCATCTCGTGATCATAGTATCCCTGTTGCGTTGACGGAAAAGCATCCGATCGAGAGCTTGAAGATCTTGTATAAAGAGATGGTAATGAAACATAGTTTCTGGGTTTTGGATTGCTCGGCACCCTTTACCCTCGACCTTAATATCTCTTGGCAGACCCTAAAACTCCCCCTGATACCCTTCCAATCATCATAGTTGCACACAAATTTGTAAGATGAAGATCACCTCCGCCTTGGCTACGCTTTTCGCCCTTGCGGCTGCGACTCCGACCCCTACCGTCGACTACGCTGCGGAGAAGGCCCACCTCGTGAAGCGAGCCTCCATCTCAGACAAGGCGACTCTCGGTTATGCCACTCTGAACGGCGGGTAAGTTTAATAGCGAGGGATCTTGAAACTTAGCCGAGCTAATGATGTTGTAGAACTTCGGGAGGATCCGGTGGTACGGTCACCACCGTCTCTACCCTTGCCGAGTTCACTGCCGCTGTCAACGAGAAGGATACCGCCGCAAGAATCGTGGTTGTCAAGGGCACCATCAGCGGAACTGCCAACGTCCGCATCGGTAGCAACAAATCCGTCATTGGTGCATCTGCTGGTGCAGGTGAGGACTATTCGCCCTTCACGTTTTTCGCACACCGGCTTATCTTCTCTTCGTACAGGATTCAACGGCATTGGACTGCACGTCCGCCGCATGTCCAACGTAATTATTCGCAACATCAAGTCCACCAATGTCCTTGCCTCAACTGGTGATGGCGTCAAAATTGAGGTCAGCCAGTTTCTCAGATGTGCCATGCTTGCGTGCAATCAAACTGACGGATCTTCTCTCATTAGGAAAGCATCAACGTGTGGATCGACCACTGCGAGTTCTCTTCGGCCCTCGTCTCTGACAAGGACTACTATGACGGTCTCGTGGATGCTTCCCACGCTGCCGACTACATGACCATTTCTTAGTAGGTTTCCAACCCAGCAGGAATTCCGGATACTCGCTAATTTTCATCAGCACATACTTCCACGACCACTGGAAGACTTCCTTAGTCGGTCACAGCGAGAACAACGGCGCAGAGGACAGCGGTCACTTGCGCATCACCTACGCCAACAACTACTGGGCAAACTTCGGTTCTCGCGGCCCGTCTCTGCGCTTTGGCACTGGCCACGTCTACAACTCCTACTACCTCAAGTAAGTACCTCGTCAATGTTTAACGTTTACATCATTCCTCCGAAGACAAGAATCAACATGACTAACTCCTCGTGTATAGCGGCAACTCTGGAATTAATACTCGCCAAAACGCCCAGGTTCTGATCCAGAGCAACGTCTTCAAGAATGTCACTGTTCCCATCACCTCTCAGGACTCCGACATCGTTGGATATGCTGTTGCCATTGACAACGATCTTGGTGGTGCTTCCAACCTGGCCCCCGTCGGTACCATGAACGCCAACTCTCCCCCTTACTCCTACAGCCTGCTCGGCTCCGCCAATGTCGTTGCTACCGTCCCTGGACAGGCTGGCCAGAAGCTTACCTTTTAGAGAATTAAAGTAGAGGTTCAAGAAGGTAGTCAAGGCATGAGAAGGCTTTGAAGTCATGGAAGCTGGAATTTGTACATAATTCGTCCCGAATTTGGGTTCAAGTCCGGATCGAGGTACGGGAGGGCTTGGAAGCACATAGCATTAACTTCATTGTATATATCGTGAGAATATGAACTCAGAATCTTCTTTTTTTGAGACACGCTTCTACAACTGTGACTAACCACCGACTAAAAAGCGTTGTCAACCTAGAGCAATACAAAGCAGAGCACTATGTGGCTTGAGGAATTTTGAACTCATGGAGCATTGATTTGAACCAAGTCAGAGCGTATAGCATTGTGTAAAGATGCCGCCGGTAATGAAAATGCGCTACCAAAGTATGTACAGGGGTTTTGAAGGGTATCTTCGTTCCTAGTCTTGTGTATGTCGCTCTCGGCTATTTATGTGTCTAATCATGCGAGTGGTCATGATGTCCTCAGCCCTAGCGCCCTGGTTGAGGCCAAATGCTCAATCCGACACAAGAGGATCATCAGGCAACTGCCACTCAATTACGCACGTCATGTACCATATCCCGCGCAGCTCTTCCGGCTGGCTGCCGGGGAAAATTCAAGCTCATAAACATATCTCGCGCTCTTGACTCGTAATGCTTCGTGTTTGTCGCATTGCTTTTCGGGCGCGCGAATCGATCTTGCGCGTCATCATTCTTGCCAACGACGCGGCGATCGTAGCCGTCGAGGCGACGGCGCCGTGAGGATAGTTTGCAGACTTTCGGGTCTATAAACTGAGCCCCTTCATACCATCTTCAGCTCCTCTTGTTGCGCAGGATCTACAGGAGGTATTTGAAGAGGCTGTTGAGGCGGCGGGAACATCAAAGGCTGCTCAGCAACCTTTTGCTCAGCGGCCTTTTGTTGTTCCAACTTTTGCTGATTTTGTTGTGCCTGAAGTTTCTGGAGGTTCTCATGCTCCTCGACTTTTTGCTTTTGTTCCTCGGGGGAGAGAGAGTTGAAGGCGGCAATGTCCTGATCCCACTTAATAACACACTCAATGTTCCAGTTACATCTCTCCACCTCGCCGAAGATAGGATGCCTGAAGCGGGGGTGACGACTCGGCCAGTTGGAGGCGTGGTAGTGGTGCTTGACGAGAGCGCCCCTGGAGTTGTGGTTACCGGAGTCGGAATGCCCCTGTCCGGCGGCAAAGGACTCGACGTCCCGAACGAGGATGTTGCTGACAACTTTCGACTCGTCAATGTCGTGGAACGTGTCCCAGGTAACCGGCCCGGATCGAGAACGCGCGCTCATAACTTCTAGGACGGCTTTGGTGAAGGCCGAGGGACCAGTACCGCTGATGACTTCGTCAAAGTCAAGCTTGATTGCTGAGATGGGCACACGCTGGTTCTTGGAGACCTCAGTGAGCCATGCCATGATATTCTCAACGAGCTTCAGCATGACCGGGTGGCCAGGTCGCGACATGAATGTCCATTGACAGAAAGACATGGACTTCTTGCCGAGAATGGGATGGTCCTTGAAGTTCGGTTGGTCAATCTCGACACCAATGACAAGATCGAGATCGGCCTCCTTGTATCTTTCCGGGATCCATCGGCTCACAGGTCGGAGATCCTCGACATCAATATCTGCGTACACTCCTCCCTCGGCATACATGATCATGTAGCGGAGCAAGTCAGCCTTGATGATGGTGGCATTCACGTTGCGATACATGTCGACGATATCCGGGCGATCGAATCCGTCAGGGCCGTAGTGTTCTTCGACGTACTCCATGTCGTTGTTGTCGGTGAGGACTTCATACCGGTACCCAGGGTTCTTGTCCGTCCAAGTCCGCGCAGTGAGAATCTGCTCGGCTTCGAATGAGAAGGGCGCAACCTTCCAACTCTGCCATATCTTCTTGGGGAATCCACGGGTGCTTGCTGTTGCGTGACGACCACCGCGCTTGGAGAGGTGGACAGGTTTGGGCATAGACCCGAACAAGTCGATGTTGAGAACGAGTAGAATTATGCAGACACAAGCGATGTACAAGGGTAGACATCTCCTGAGTTGTGTCGGGACTCTGTTTCTGAACAAGTTTGCCTTGGTCGAGCCCGTAGGGCTCAATGGACTCAATGGACTCATGATGGGTGAAGACATGTTGTCCGAAGTCGTCCAAGAGAAGTGGAGGTGTTCGACCGAAGAAGCTTTTGAACCAAGCTTTGGCAAAGATGCGACGAGCATAAGAACAAGCAAAGACGAGTGGGATGCATGTCGAAATTTGAGGAGCTTTCTCCATGCAGGCACACAACCCCAGAGTATCCTCATCGCCGAGGCGGGGATTTCCCTACAGTTGTTCCGGCCAATTCCCCCACCCTCCTCGCCTATCAGTTGCACATCATTGTCACGAGCCGGGTGCCAGGGTAAAGAAGGGAAAACGCCGAGGTCACAAAAAGTAAAGTCGCATCGTGTTCATCCCGTCTGTGCCTTACTGACGCCACTGCCTTGCCTCTGTTATCTAATTAAGTTTGGGACCTTCCGTGGGCGTGAGTGGCTGCCCTCACTGTCCTTCAATACGAGCAAGGCTGGAACATGAGCTCAACGGTTCCTATTCTCATCTGTGCGGCCGGATAGCGGCGAGCAAGTCACCACCTTGCACTACAAAGAGTCAGACAGCTGGAGGATCGAAGCCATTCAGGCCAGCGGGGATGTGATGAGGACCACTCATTGCAGCTGGTGGCATTTTGCGCCATAATAGCGCCGGGACGTTGAGCTTGTTCGAGCGTCCATTGGGCCGATCCTGGCCACCGGCATCAACGGCTCTGATAGTCAGGGGAGGCAGAGGCGGTGGAACCTTCCAAATCAGGTGGGCTTGCAGGTGGATAATAAAAATTTCACGAGGGGATTCTTGCAATCTCGATTGCTCAACCGGCCGAGAGCTCGAGTCGGAGGAGCGGTTTGTGTGTCGGATGATAATCCCAAGCTAGGCCGACTAAATGCTACGCCGCTTGTGATGGCTGCCAGGGACGCCCGGTTTGATTGCAACCAACGAAGGAGGAGATGCGTCACGATGAGGGAGATGAGTGATATCGCTCCTACGCCGCTTAACTTTGATCATTTCGTTGTTGGACTTTGGAGTCTTAGCCTGGCTCTCCGCATTCTACCCCGGTCTATCCCCCGCATATCGAACCAGGAACCCCCGGAAGGATTGTGGACCTCTGATCCTAGACTTACAGCGCCACCCCGCATGCTGTCTTGGCTCGACCGAGGAATCTTCGTCAGGTTCAGCTGGTTGTGCCTCTTTTCCTGGCTTGTGAAACTCTGGATGAACGACTTGTTGACACGAACTAAGTCTATGGGCTTTTAACTTTGCGCGGAGAAAGCAACGCAAGGTTCAGTCGATCAACGCCAAGCCGGACTACACCCGCCCAAGGACTCGAGGAGCAACCTCCTGGCTGACGACTGCCGACGAGCCCGTGCAGGATTCGTTGATACTGAAAAGAACCCGTGCCTCTTTTCCCAAATCATCAAAATTTCCGGAGAGGCAAGGGTCGAGAACACCTCGTCCTGCAGCATCACGCAAGCGAGGACACCCGGCGGCCGTCCTCGACCGTAAGCACGCATCAAGTGTCAGCTTGAGGCTGAAAAGACTCCTTCTTACACGATTCATTGTCTTCAGCAAGTCTTCAACAGCCTAAAGATGCCTCCACGAAACGAAGGCATTCTCGACAGCCACGAGTGGGATGAAGTTAAGCCTACCTGGTGCGACAAGTCCAAATGGCTCGCAGATGAAAGCGACTGGAAGCCTGCTTCCCTCGTACGAATCAGGCGGCCATCTCGACTGAATATCTCCAGCCTGAGCACCTTCTTCTGGCCCATCAAAGACACCAAGAATCCAGAGAAGCTGCGGCCCACAGCATACCTCGACGGCCTACGAGGTTTCGCTGCCTTCTTGGTGTACTGGCACCACAATCAACTATGGGCTCATGAACCTCACGTTCAAAACAGAATCTTTGAAAACGCCTTTGGATACGAAAATAAATATCACTTCATTGCCTTTCCCGGCATCCGCCACTTATTCACTGGAGGCCACTTCTCAGTATCAGTCTTCTTCGTCATATCCGGCTATGTTCTCTCAGCTAAACCTCTGAGCTTGATCCAGTCCGGAGACCACGGAAAATTCGCAGAGAATGTCGGCTCGGCGTTATTCAGGCGATGGCTGAGACTTTATCTCCCATTGGCGGCAACAACTTTCTCTTACATGACATTCCTCCACATGTTCAATATCTGGGTCGACAATATCGAACGTGCGCCAACTTGGAGAGATGACGTCTGGCTCTATTATTGCGAGCTGAAGAACTTTAGCTTCGTCTTCACCACCGGAGGCGGTCCTTTCTTCAGTTGGAATCCGCACCTTTGGTCCATCCCTGTCGAGATGAAGGGCTCAGTCATCGTCTACACGTCGCTGCTCGCATTTTCCAGGTGCACCAGAAACGCTCGACTCTGGTGCGAGGCTGGTCTGGCTTTTTACTTCATGTACATTGCCGATGGATGGTACGGAGCCATGTTCGTCATGGGCATGATGCTCTGCGATCTCGACCTTCTAGCGAAGAAAAACGACCTCCCCAACTTCTTCAAGAGGCTGGAACCCGCCAAAATATTCATTTACTACCACCTCTTCGCCGTCTCAATGTATCTCGGCGGTGTCCCGTCTTACACCGGAGACGTCATGAAGATGCGAGACAACCGCGGGTGGTACTATTTATCTTTTCTCAAGCCTCAAGCCGTCTTCGACTACAAGTGGTTTTACCTTTTCTGGGCAGCCGCAATGCTGGTATCTGCGGTCCCCCGAATCTGGTGGCTTAAGAGATTCTTCGAGACTCGCTTCTGTCAGTATCTAGGGCGAATCTCCTTTGCGCTCTACTTGGTCCACGGACCAGTCCTGGGGACTCTGGGCGATCGACTCTACACAGCCGTTGGGTATCACAAAGAGACAGAACGACAACATCTCGCGCACCTGGTCGACAGGTTTCCGTTACCCAAAATTGGGCCCCTCGGCTTGGAACCGGCCTTCCTTATTCCTCATGTGATACTTCTGCCGGTCACTCTTTGGATCGCTGAGGTTGTCACGAGGTTCATTGACGAGCCTAGTGTGAGAATTGCTCAATGGCTCTACAGGAAAACACTGCCAACAGCGCCAGCAAAGGCTTGAGATACCTAGGCTGAGGGGAGTTTGGCGTTCGGGCACATGTATTTCGGGACTGCCGAGACATTTACGGCTTCTAGCACGAAGTAATGATTGGTGTAAACCACTTGTAATTGATCAATCAACAACACTGTTCCACCGCGCAAGACTAGACCAAGACGCTCAGACAAACCAGGTGCTCATTGTGACGCTGCAATCGGATTGGGTACTATCCAGAGCCATGGACCTGAGCCTTTTTTAGTTGAACCCTAGAGCGCGTCCAGTATGCAGCGACGATAGACTTGCCACCCGGGCCGCTAGGCTGAGCCAACGGTGTCGACGGGACTGAGTCCGCCACGCGCTGTCTAGTTGACTCAGCCTGCAGTAGGCGAAGTTGGGGTTTGCCCTTCCCGCCCGAACCTCAATTTCTCGTGTGTCTTCTTTTCCTATCGACTTGCAGCTGTGTCACACCCAATGACGCTGCAAGAGCGGATGCTTTCCCCCAAATGGAAGTGGTGTGGGAGCTCATGAGGGGAATAGGATTGCAACTCAGGCCAGGGGTTCGCGCAGCTCACCGAGGCAACTCACATGCTCACATGCTTGAAGTAGCGAGATTATGCTTTACCATTCACCAATCTGCTTGAGGAGCTAATCGTTGATCAAACTTGAGAGTTGATCTGAGGAACACTCCATCACTAAGCTTCGTGCATACATCCCAGTTTACCTGACCCTTCGCACTAATAATGCGGGTGGCTGGGGTTGACGAGCAATAGTTGGCCGCGCTTCTCAAATTGTAAGTGAGGGGAAGTCGAAAGCTCCAACTCCCATGGTAGTATTCACTTGCTCGTCTGTCGATCCCCATCACACGGCATACATCTCCCGAATACTTCCCCGTGTTTTTCCTCTTAGCTTCACTTCGACAGCCTTGCATCCTAGGTCCCCCACATCCCTTGGAGCTCTTGTTTGTGATGCAATCGTGATCCATCATCCTGGAGCTCGGCCAGCACATGTGTGGAGAAATTTCGCACAACACCGCTCTTTCACGTAACCTGACTATCGGAATTGAGCACCCCAAGTGCCTACCTACGCATTCACCGCAAGGTTATCTGTCTATAGGACTAGCTGGATCACTTGACTCTGCATGCTCTGACCCCACGTTCGACGTGCCGCCCGTCCCAGTCGCTTGTCCCTCGACACCTCGGCGCATGCAGACAGTCCTCCCACCTCGCGATGATAGCTAGAGACTTCAAGCGCGTCATCCTCATCGTAGGCCCCTTCTTATTTCTCGTTTATGTCGGTATACGATGTCTCGACTTCAGAGACTCCGCTTCGGGATTCAATTCTTGGTTCGATCACATCTTTGCACCGAATTGGAGACAAGGCGATGAACTCAAACCGCACTCGCGGCCGGCGCCCTCGGACCTGCCGACGGAGGTACAGCCCGTAGATGGCGTGCCTGATCATCCGCCCGCATCAAAGCAAACACATCATGAGATATTCTCGACGTCGACTTTTAACAAGAAGTTCTTCGCCATACGATTCGACGACGAAGGTGCAATCAACCCTAATATCATTCCGCATCCCACCATTGAAAATACATATGTCATTGTGGCGCAAAGGCGGAAAATAAATCACGACAACTCTGAGCATGTGGAAATCACTTGCAATGCCACCTTCACGCTGGAAGGTCTTGTCTGCGTCGATGAGCCCACGGTTCTACCCATCGCAGCCACGAAGAGTGGTGATGACAAGTGCCCACCGAAACTGGCCTACATCGCCATGAACGTTGGGCCCCACGATGCGCGGGTCTTGTACGGACCCAAAGCACCGTTTATCGTTTACGGCTCCAACTCAATATTCGCCTGCTTCGGACAGTTCATGCAGGACTTCCGAACGCTCGGAGACTGGGGCTTCGAGACGTCGTTGGATCAAGGTTTTGGTCTTGGAACGGAGCTCCAGCGTCCTGCGCCTTGGGGCATGATGGAGAAGAACTGGTTTCCGTTCTGGGACGAAGAGGGCGCAGTTTACGTCCACCATGACGTGGCGCCGAAGCGAGTCTTTGCGAAGTTGAACGCGGACGGCTCCGTAGGTCCGGACCTTGCGCCGTTGGCTGCCGGAGACGAGGCTTGTATGAGCAAGTACATGCCGAAGCTGCCGCCGGATCTCGAATCGATACACCAGGCCACGAATTCGCTGCGCATCACATTTTGCAAGCGCAGCGACCCGACTTGCAGAGCCACCAGTGAAAACACTTTTGTCTTTACGGTGTTCCAGCACAAAACCTTCTATCAGTTCCATAGCGAGTACGAACCGTATGTCATGGTGTTCCGACAAAAGGCCCCATTCGAGATATTCGCCATGTCAAAGAGACCGATATGGATACACGGACGTGAGGAGAAACTTGGTGGAGGGTCCGACATGTTTTACGTAACCTCCATGAGCTGGAAGAGGCAAGACCAGAGGTACCACGGTTTCTTGGACGATGTTTTGTTCCTCTCATTCGGCATTGAAGATGAGAGGACCGGCGCCATTGATGTCTTGGCTGAGGACTTATTGGCTGAGCTTGGGACTTGCTTGGAAGCGTGATGAATTTAGCTCTCCAACACAGCGAATAATTAATGCCACATATTTCATACAAGCCTAGGCCAAACACCTTTGAAGAAGACCGCATCTGAAGTCCATAAGGAGTAATAGCACATTTGACCTCAGATACTTAAACAATCATTTGCGTAAAACGATAAGATACAAAAGCAGTTGCCAGTGTGCTCGACGGAGGTTTGCAACGCGAAGACTAGACAATTTTGGGCCCCAGCTTTGTCTCACTTGGATACCCGACTTCAGTCAACGGTCGAGATCCTTCCACGTCTTGGTAGTAGGTATTGGCTCGCGCAACAATGAATCCGGGGAATGCGCACTAACCGAGGCACGCAGCCAGTCCCCCAACATTTCACATCTTTGTTCGGAAAACGGCAGAATCGGTAGGAGACCTAAAAAAGAGGAAATACTCGGCCATCAACAGTGGTTCCCTGACAGTATCTCTCCATGCAGCTGTGAAGAACCTTCCCATGGACTTGAGATAGACCAAGAGATCGATGCTAATCAACCCAGTGATGGTGCGATTAAGCGGAAGACGCAAAATTACTGATCGGCCGAGATGATGTGAATGACTTGAGACTTCTGCATTCCGGCCCGGCGTAACTCAGAGTCGACTCTAGATCGGTATGATAACGAACCCAACCGTTCCGCAAACGGAAACATTTCAAACAAAAATTGGTCATAGTCGTTGCCACTTCCAGCCGTCCCACCATATTCATGAACCATTCCTAATTCATTCAACAATGACAATGCAATGGCAAGCCACGAGAGCGTCACCGTAAGCCAGCCAAGTATCGTTCCTTACCGGAAGCAGCGCTTTGCCCCAGGAATTTGTCAACCATTGATAGCAGCCAGATTTCCTGGCGTTTTTGCGGAAGCCACTTCTTATATGTCTTTGCCTTATGAGTGGAATGTGCCCCCCTGTCGACGCCCATTTTCATCTTCATCCGGATTTCCACCACATTACTGAGTTTGTGCCAAGCTCGGCGAGATCCCCCGACGACGCCGCGACCATCGCATCCTTGCAGCCTCACAGATATATATACCCAATACATAGCAACTGAGCGCGCGCCTTTCGCGCGGAGGTCTCAGGATGTACAACCCAAACGTCAGAATGATTAGTCCTGATCATTCCCTCACATTTACCAACTTGGCGTCAAAGAGCTTCGAGCTCACGCAGCACAATGTACCAACGTCTCCCGATGTCCGGATGATCCAGGACATCAGTCAGGTCACCCTGGCGCCTAAAGATGGAGAATCGCTCATGTCGTGGACAAAGGGGTGTTACTTTGGCAAGAGCGGGTTCGACGACGTGATGCTCTGCTGGCAAGAGCTGGAAGCCCTTACATCTTTCTGTATTGGCATTGAGTCTCCCGAGCGCGGCTTCTTCAAGCCTATTCGGTCCCACTGGAAAGTGAAGTACAACGACGGCAAGACAATCAAGGACTGGTTCTTTCCGTCAGATGACCCGTCGGATTCATATACGTTTCCGAGCTCAATGGATGTCGATATTTCGGTTACGAGCCACTCAGTGAAGGATCAGTTGGAGCTCAAGATCACCATCAAGGACAAAGCACCAAGCGCTGAGCTTAAAACATAAAATATTGTAAGCAAAGGTACTGCTTACTTTGACTCAATGACTAGTACTGACCGTCACCAATGCAGGATGTTCACGAACTACAGCACGTCAATACTCAAGTAGACATCGATTCTGCGAGACAAAACAGTTCAGAGAGCAGTTGAGATGCCCTAGGAGATCCGAAATGGAAAGAGATGGGGATGATTCAAAACCAGCGTTGATTTTAAAAGCATTTTGGGAGGTGGCTTCATTTTACATGCGACAGCTTGCACTGTATGTTTCAATCATTTGATAAGCATTCCGAAGAGCACATCTTAAGCTTCATACTGTGATACCATTCCTTGAATATAACACGTCTAGAAGTTTCTCTATTTTCCAACCTGCATGGCTGACAATTACTTCCTATCCGGGTACCGTTGGGCTGATAATATCCTGCTGATGATCTTGACGTAGACCGTATTCTTCCGTGAGGGTTCACGGGAGATCCAAGCTGAGCTTTGATCGTTGTAGCCTGCGCAGTCTTGCAGAACCTGGGTCGCTTAAAATGCCAGCTATCACTCGCATTATGAACGATGACGTCCTATTGCCCGCTCAGAAATACATAAACTAAACTGATTCGATCGAGAATAGAAGACCTTATCAGCTCCATGCAGTAAAATTGTGTCCTCCTACTACCCACCTCACTTACAAGCCTCGCTCTCAGCGAACCGAGTGTATTGCAAACCAGGCCATTTCAATCTGCAGTTGGAATACAGCCAACACCTCTTGGACTGAGCGATCGATAACCAAAGCAGGTAGACTTTCCCCTCCAGACCCGCGGAATAACGTCAAACCTTCTGAAAAAGGTAAATGAGTTACAGCGCAATGGCGATTGCCCATTTGACCTCTTAGTATTTAGTTGTCAACAGCGTTGAATCGGAGACACACAGACACAAGAATATGTATCCATTTCCTCGCACTTCCATTTTTGTGGTGATTGAATTTGTACCTTCCTACTCATTTGCTAACAAAGAGATGTTCGCTTCGGAGATTAAGGCTGACCTTATATTCCATTTCAGGTTCATAGCACTGCCTATGATCCAGGTTAAGGCATGACCAGTCCTCTCCGTAGGATCGGACTTTGAAGGATGCATATCAGGTATTGATTAGCTTTCCCCTCTTCAAACCTGTTCAGACTCGAATGAAGCCTACCTCCCAAAGCTGTGGAACCCTGGGACAGGGCTAAGCTTCAACTCTCCACAACTCGTACCCAACCATCTTCTTCACTTCACGAACTTCTGCATCGGGACCTTGGGAGCCACTCTTGGAGCCATCCACCCCTAAATCTCTTCATCGTAAGATGGTCTAGTGGTGTAGTTGGTTATCACGTCAGTCTAACAGTCCGAGATCTCCTCATCGAGTTCTCCCCCTGTTCCACTGAAGGTCTCCGGTTCAAGTCCGGGCTAGATCATGATTGGGCGATTGGTTTAGTGGTATAATGACCGCTTAGCATGCGGTAGGTCCTGGGTTCGATTCCCAGATCGTCCATCTTTTGCTGGTTGTGATGTACGCGTGGTCGAGACTGAGCCTCATGGTGATTTTTTAGTCTGTCAGGATGCTGCGTCATCCAATAGCTGCATGTCAGACACAAGATTGCATCACCCCTGGACATCTTGACAATGATAACCCGGCAATTTGGAAAGCGACGTTTTTCCGATCAAGCCAATCGTTGAGAGATCGTCTTCGCCCAATGATAAGTGAGAGAAAGCGGATTTCCCTTTACGGTAGAGTGGCTGCTTACACGCGCTAGGGTGTGAAGTGGGAACTCTGTGAGCTGATATCGCGCTAAGGATCAAGGTCTCGGCAGGCTCTGCTGGGGTAGGGCAGTCGTAGACAGTATGGATATTGACCCGAATGTGTAAAGAGAAGATGCATTTGCTGTCCTTACTGAAGTAATTACAAAGGCGACAGAGTAGGTCGTAGAATATGTTTAATACAGAAATGTACGCTGTTAGCGTTCTTAGAGCTCAAGATCAACCAACCTTATTTCTCGCTACCAAGGATCCGGCCAGTTGGAGACATTGGAGTCATGATAGGTATCGTGTCTTTGTGCATGTATTGATGCAAGATGACAAAGAGAGGCTCATGTTGCCCATCAGACATACAGAGTCATGTGAGGTAGCAAAGTGCGAAAGATACTTAATTACTCCCACGGGATCCGAGACAGCCCTATGAAGCCCTGCTTGCCCAGGCATCCAAATTACCGCCATTGACTACGTGGAAACGGGCGCGCTAAGAGGACCATCATCCCTGTTTGGCTTCCCTGTGAGGCCCACCCGCCTCCAACTCTACAGCTCACAACTCCTACCAGCATGTTTTACTTTAGCTAGCCAGCAGATGGGATGGAATCTGTCAGCATTTAGGGGCACCTTTAAAGCTCAAACGTTTCGCCCATATTTCCGGCAACATGTGGTGAACGACATCCCGCATCTCTCTTGCTCAATCACCACGACAGCGTCACTGTCTGTCTTTGCGAACCAAGATGGCGCCCACATCGCAGCTTCTCCCTCCAGTTGCCAGCTTGTCAGGCGTCGGCTTGCTCGCGCTGGGGTCAGTGGCCCTGCTATATATCATCAGCCGACTATTTCTCAGTATCCCTTACCCTGAGGGCATCCCGCTCATTGGCGAACCTGATGGGGCCACACGATTCAGCATCCGCACGTATTTGCGGTTCTATACCGACTGCCAGGGTCTGTTCCGTGAGGCCTACGATAACGTAAATCCTATCTCGGTCTTCGCATCACCTCCCGTTCGCTAACTTTAGACCTAGTATACCAAAAAGGGAAAGCCGGTCATCATTCCAGGTATCGGTTTCCGCCATGAGGTCATTATGCCCACGAGCTCGATGCGATGGGTTCAGACACAGCCGGAAAGTCAGCTCGATCCCAGCACCGCTTTTGCAGAGGTCGATCAGGTTCACTGGGCTCTTGGCCACGACCGATATGTGGTGGATGCGTGGCAAGGACACCTGGTCAAGACCGAGATGAATGCGATCCTGGAGAATATTTGCGCCGCCATGAACGAGGAACTCGGTACCGCCTTTGACAAGTGGTTTGGGACCAATCCGGAATGGAAGGAAATCGACCTATTCGAGTCGTTGAAGATGGTCGTTGCGCAGGCAGCTAGTCGCTTCACCATCGGCCCAGGCCTGGGCCTTTGTAGGTACCCTCCATATGGACGGCTGCACAGAGATATCAAGCTGACGGAAAGTAGGCCGTAACGAAGACTACCTCAACCTCAACTTCGATATTATCAACCAGCTCATCATGAACGCCGGCGCTTCCGGAGCAAGCCCTCGAGTTCTTCGACCTGTTGTAGGTAGGGCTGTCAACTTTACGATACATGGCAAGATCAACAGACTCAAGAGGATGTTCGAGCCGCTTTGGAAGGAGCGTCTCGAGACTTTGAAGTTCGCTCGCGATGACCCAGACCACATTGAGCCTCAAGATCACCTGCAGATGATGGCCCGTTACGCCAAGGACCACCGCCAAGAAGAGTTCAACGATTTGGACATGATGACGCGCCGCCTAATCGCAGCCAACTTCGGATCCATGCATCAAACCAGTATCCAAGCCACCAATATGCTTCTCAACATTTTGGGATCAGACACGGAGTTCAACACCATCACGACCCTCAGGGACGAGGTTGATCGTGTACTGTACGCCGATGGTGACAACGACTGGACAAAAGCCAAAGTGAGCAAGATGGTAAAAGCCGATAGCGTCGCCCGAGAGACTCTGCGCCTGAATTCCTTTGGCGGACGTGCCGTCTTCCGAAAAGTCTTGGTAGACGGCTTCAAGACCCCCGACGGCTATCATCTCCCCAAGGGAACCCTCATCTCCTTCCTCGGACAGCCGGCTCAGACGGATGGCGAGGTGCTGGAAGACCCGCTGAAATATGACCCCTTCCGCTTCTCCCGCATGCGCGAGGATGCGGCCGCAAAGGACGAGAAGGCGCCGCCGGTCACATTTGTCACCACGAGCCCCGAGTATCTGCCTTTCGGGCACGGAAAGCACGCGTGCCCCGGTCGATTCTTGATTGACTTTGAGTTGAAGATGATTATCGCCTACGTTTTGGGTCACTATGACGTAGAATTTCCGCCTGAATACAATGGCAAGCGTCCGGAGAACTACTGGCTCACGGAGGCATTATTCCCGCCAAACGGGGTCAAGCTCCGAATCAGAAGGAAGACGGAAACCAAGGGACTGTGAAGGACCCGGCTACTCGAAACAGGGGAACCGGAGACGCGGAATGAAAGTAATGATATTGAGTTCAATGATCCGAAGCCGCTGGAATAGTTTGGGAAGCCTAAGAAGTACATGGGATACATGGTTATGCAAAACGACCGATCGACCCGAGATGTTTCTCACTTGTAGCGATTTTCAATCAGAAAATTCTCGACGCTCCGTTACAGTGGTATATAAGCACATTGCGGTCATCTTCTAGCAGTTCTGTGAGGTTTCGAGGGGATCTGGTATGATGTGAAGACCGAGTGGAGGCCTAGTAAGTCTTGCATCATAATTGTAGATCACTCTGATAAGGCGGGAGTTCTAAGTGAGTTCGATCGTAGTCCCGAATGAAGAGCCTCATTGTATCCGCAGAACCAGCTTAAAATATACCTTTTGCCAACGGCAACGCACAATTTACAAGTAATCACACAGAGTGGCTTATAATGTATTTAACTTATTCAAACATGCACATGACATTACGCTATGCTATTGTGCTACAAAATGAAGAAACCCCTCATGATCACGCCTTCAAGCTATCGCAAGGGATGTTGGAGGGCACTCCCGTCGGGTTGACAAAGTAGTCATGGTACCAGTACACCTGGTGCTCAGGCTTCGTAGACAGATTCGGCGCCGCATCCACGCCTTCGGTAGTCTTAAGGACCGTATACTGCGTCTTGTAGCTAAAGGCCAAGCCGGTCAGATAAACGTCTCTTTGCTCATACTACTCTCGATTGGGCCTCGTTGATAACTTACTAAATCTGCGAGCAGTTACCCGCCTTGAAGTTATTCTCAATACGTCCGTGAGCCTCATAGACAGTCGCCGTTGCATTGTTATCCGCGATGAACGTCGTGTTGGGAAAGTGCTGTTCAAACCGCATTAGACAGAAGTAGAAACAGAAAGAACATGGCCCTAGGGTAAATGCATGGGCTAGGGAGGCTTCACATACAGTAAGAGACATGCTACCATCGGTAGGCAAGAACCGCTGCTTGCACTTGGTAATGGCATCCGCACCGACGCAGTGGATGCTTAGCGTCGTCTGCATGCCGTCCGCAGTGAAGAAGTCGGTGTACGCCGTCGTTGCGGTGGGATCTTCTGCAGGAGTCACGAGACTGAACATCACAGCCGTCAATAATCAATTCCTCATGCAATATCAATATCTTGGAGGATTTGTTGTGCAACTTACGCGTTGAGGAAGGCTTTGAAGTCGGGTTGCACGCCGGGCTGCGGGTCGTAGTCCGTGAAGTCAATCGCCGCGACGAAGCGCGCGGCGAGGAGGGCGGGGAGAGCAAAGGTGAGCTGCATCTTGGAACTGCAAAGTGCAAACAATCTGGCGAAAGAAAAAAAAGAGTGACTTTTGTGAACGCGCTTTGGGATGAGTGGGTGATGCTTGAAGTTGCTTGAGTGAGAATGAGGCTCTCGTGAGATGGGGCCGGTGGGATTTTATAGAAACCTGAGATACGTCTCAGTAGCATAAACTGACAGGTTCAGGTGGGTAAGTTAGTCAACGCAGGGCTGTGTCTACTATTGGTGTTTCGTACAAAAGTGTTAATGTGACGGATCGAATTGTATAATCATGATAGCATAAGCGCGCCCAGGCTCCTATGTACGGCGAAAGCGAGAGCCTCTTTGGGTGGGCAATATGCTCAACACTGCACTTTTTGCGGCCGGTTCGCCCCTTATTTCGGCCCAAGTTGGCCGGTCCGTCCTAAACCTTAATAGACGACCATCTGGCGATTAAGCGGGAACGAGAAGCAAGCATCCGCGTCTTTTCACTGCGGTACCAGCGGAATCGTCCCCAGATATACGGGAAAAGGCTGGGCCCGAGCTGGGGTGCACCCTGCCAGACATGGGATGAAGGTTTCCCAGGGCCTCCCGTTCCCGCAGAACGCCGCGCCGCCCGCCCCTTTTCTTTTCTCGGAGCATCCGGCTGGACCGGTGCCGCCGATGGGCAAGAGCTGATCGCCTGAGTCCTTGGAAATAACCCCCATGTCAAGAGGGGTCTGAGATCGGAGTTGGTGTGATCGAAGGCGGGGTCTTTAAAGAGCTGGGTAAATGTCCTGAAAGTGACGACAAGCTTCTGCATTCGTCGAACACTCGAGAATCCCACAACTCTTGAACTTCGTATCCCCTCAACAAGCCCAGTCTTTACCGCAAAGCGAACAACACATCACCAAAAATGAAGCCCTCAACCTTCCTCCCTCTAACAGCAACCCTCGCCGCCGCAGTCGACATGGCGCCATACAAGCCCTCCGCCGGCGTCGACGTCGCCTTCGCCGACTTCGTCTCGGAGTACTATCGTACATCAGAAGACAAAGCCGCCACCACAACCTTCACCAACTTCTGGCCCGCCTCCGGCAAAATGATCCTAGCTGGGAGGACGTTTGAGGGCGCCACGGCCATGCTCGGCGTCAAGCAGTCGCTGCTCCCGCCGAACGGAAACAAGTCGTGGTGGCATCTGATCCGCGGGGCGACGGTGGGCGGGGAGACGGAGACGGATAAGACGTTCGTGGCGGAGATTGTGGTGCAGACTACATATGTTGGGGGAAATTGCTCTCAGGCATAGTAAGTTTTGTGACACATTTGTCTTGGGGACGGTCTTGATCTTGGTACTGACGATGTCTTTCTTTTAGCGGGAGCGCGGCGTTTACGGTCCTTAAGGACGCTCAGGGCACGCCGAGGTTGGAGCCTCATTCAGAGAGCTTGAGTGTGTATAACCTCACGGTCTCGACGACGGATTCGCCCACGGATATTCCGTGCAGTAGTTCGTAGTGGGGCGGGCAACCATGATACAAGCAGCGTTAGCTACAAGGGATTAGATTAACAATTAGAAGTCAAAAAAGTACCGGAAATTGCTCAATGTGAAAAGATTCTGTTGATTTCATCGCACTGGATACTGTTCCCGTATCTCGAAGCAAAGAACATATTCTATCGTATCATATCGTAACCAATAATGCAAGTATCGCTCTCTAATGCCGTAATGACAGGTTTTGCCCCTCCGTCCCAGTGTGCCGAACCATTCCACACGTGAATTTTGGTGCCCCGAGCCCCAAGAACGCCCCGTGAAACAAGACTAGATTGGTCTTTGGCGTATGTTGTAATACCCGCCGCCAGTGTTATATATACGTGCGCAAAACAGAATCCGGTCGTAGAATCGTGCCAAGGAAATAGAAACAAAAACAAAAAGCCGCACTAAATGGTATCGTAACTAGTAACATGTAACAGAGGAATGGAAGTATATGCAAATATAAGTGCCCGTGAAGGAGTGGATCATGAACAACGATGGTTGATCACTGAGCCTTCTCAACATCTCTGGTGTTTGTGTTCTCCTCCTGGGCGGAGATGACGATCTCAGGCGCAGCAACCTTTGCGTCGTCAGAGCCTGAGGAGACACCAGCATCCTCGGACGTGGCGTCGGACTCAGTGGTCTTCTTGCGACGGAAAGCGGCACCGACGGTAGTAAAGAATCTGCCAAGAGCACGGTAGACGATGACAACAGGTCTGCCGACGGTCTTTGCAATCTTCTCGAACCAGGGGTCGGGGAATAGACGGATGAGGACGGCCATGGGAAGGGAGACAGAAGCGAGGACAATAGAGACAGCCCAATGCTCGCCGCTGATGCCGCCGGGTGTGATGCGGAAGGCCTTGCCACCGACAAAGATAATAGCAACCTGGGCGCCAACCATGATGCAGTTGATGACGATGAAGAAGTAGTTGCGGTGCACGCCCTCAAAAATGTTGAACTTGTTGTCCAGGCGACGGTTGTTGAACTCGTTGAAGATTTGCATCCACACAAAGGTGTTAAAGATCATGGAGTCGAGCTCCAGCTGCTGGTCTTCGTTGTGAGCGTCGTAGCCAAAGATGGCGTTACCGGCGAAGTGGAGAATCAGGGTAGCGGTCAACTGGAAGATTGCCTGACCGATGATCATCTTCCACATGTTGATGGTGATGAGGGGCGCCTTCTTGCCTTGCGGCAGGCGGTCGAGAATCTTCTCGGTCGGGGGGTCCGTGGCGAGCGCAAGGGCGGCGAAGGTGTCCATGATGAGGTTGACCCACAAGAGCTGGACGGCGGTGAGAACGGATTCCATGTCAGGATCGGAGACGGCAGTGATGAAGGCGAGGAGAACAGCAGTGATGTTAACCGTGATTTGGAACTGGGCACATTCATGTTAGCTTCAATCGGTCGGAAAAGGGTTGTGCGGATCGGCAAACCTGAAGGAACTTCTGCACGGCGTCGTTCACTGCTCTTCCCCATTTCAGGGCCGTCACAATCGAGGTAAAGTTATCGTCCATCAAGACGATAGATGACGCCTCCTTGGCGACCTCAGTACCAGAAATACCCATAGAGAAACCGACATCAGCAGCCTTGAGCGCAGGCGCATCGTTAGTACCATCGCCAGTGACAGCGACGGTTTCACCGAGAGCCTTGAGACGTGTGACCAAGACGCGTTTATCCTCAGGCGAAGAGCGGGCAAGGACTTGCAGGCGTGGTAGCATCTCATTCATCTGCTCGACAGAAAGCTTCCTGAAGACAGGGCCCTCCATGATGAGACCGCCCTCCGTGAAGATGCCGCACTCGGTGGCAATGGCCTGGGCAGTGACAGCGTTATCGCCAGTAACCATGCGAACGTCAACACCAGCGTGCTTGGCCTTGCGGACAGCCTCGGGAACACCGGGGCGGACGGGGTCCTGGATACCAACAACACCGGCGAAGACGAGGTCGTGGAGGACGTCTCCCAGATCGACGTGTCCCTCGATGGTGGCGTTGACGCCGTGAGGAGGCCATTGAGGGAAGTCTTGGTAGATGAGGGCGATGGTGCGGAGAGACTGCTTGGCGTAGGCATCAATCGTCGCCTCGAGATTGAGGCGGTCAGACTGCTCCAGAGCCGAGATGGAGAGATCGTTGACGTTGATCTGTTGGCTGCAGTATCCGAGGAGAATTTCAGAAGCACCCTTGACTACAAGGCGGTACCCGTCATTACTGGAGAGCTTGATGACGGCACCCATGCACTTTTTGCTGGAGTCGAATGGCATCATTTGCGCAACCTCCTCGTTGGCACGAGTCTCGGCCAGTCCCTGCATCCCGAGGTGATCCTTTGCGAACTGGAGCAGGGCGGTCTCAGTCTTGGAACCAATGAAGGTGGCTTGGCCTTCCTCCTCACCCTCGAAAGCGGTTGAGTTAATTGCAACGGACTGGACGATGAGCTTCTTCGTAGCTGTAGGAAGTGACTGAGCAAACTCGACAGCGCTGATCGTCTTCTCGCCTTCAACCGACTTGGAGAAGCTGGCTGAGCCGAAAGTACCGGCAACAACAGTCATCTTGTTCGTGGTCAGGGTACCAGTCTTGTCGGAGCAAATCGTCGTGGCGTTACCCATCGTCTCGCATGCTCTCAGAATACGGACCAGGTTGTTCTCCTTCAACAGGCGGGTGGTAGCAAATGCCAAAGCCAATGTGACAGCCAGCGGAAGTCCTTCGGGGACAGCAACAACGATAATGGTGATGGCGACGATCAGGATATCCATGAAAGTGGAAGCCTTCTCGGCACCAGAGCTGTTGTTGGAGCCCAAGCCAGCCAGAAAGCGGATGAGGAGTACGACGAAAAGGAGAAGAGCAGCGCTGCTACCAAGCTTGGCGATAGCCATAGCGAGACCCTCGAGCTTCTTCTGCAAAGGCGTTGCCTCCATCTCGGTGCGAACCGACATCATAATCTTTCCGAAGCTAGAGTTGGTGCCGACGGACGTGCAGACAAAGGTACCGACACCCTCGAGAACCTTTGCGCCAGAGATGATAAAGGGGTCGAGGTCCTTGGTAGCATTTCCAGATTGCAGGGCGTTGTAGACGGCATCGCCGCCCGTCTTCTTGAGAGCGTCGGACTCGCCCGTCGCCGAGGACTCGTCGCACTTCAAATCATGGCCGCTGATGAAGATACCGTCCACCGGGACGAGATCACCGGGTTCGAGGTGGATGACATCGCCGACCAAGATCTCTGCGACGTTTAACATGTAAGACTTGCCGGATCGGATAACCTTGACCTCTCGGTCTTCCTTTTTGGCGTTAAGCTTGACAAAGGCTCGTTCTTTCTGCCAGTCATTCAAAGATCCAACCAAGGTAACGATAAGAATAGCAGCAATAATGGCTACTCCCTCAACCCAGTCAACCGGCTGACCCTCTTGGGGATCATGCTCGGCACCAAAAGTTTCGTAAAGGCCAAGGGCAAGCGAGATGGCGGCGGCGACTGTAAGCAAAATGATGACTTTGTCGTTGTACGCACCCCACATGAGTTTCCACAGGGGTGTCGCCTTCTTGGCAGGCAGGACATTTTTGCCGTAAACTCGGGTTCGGTCAGTGAAACCATTGGCATCGACGTGGTGTGTTGTGGCTGATGGCTGTGCACCGGATGTGGCGAAGGAGGGCTCCTGGTGGCCGGTGGCCTCCTGGAAGCTCACTCTACCGCCAACGCCCACCTCATCTTGGGATAGACCGGCTTTGACATTTGTCTGTAATCCTTTTTCGATACCGCGCAGGCCGCCGAGCGCGAAAAAAGCTGCCAAAGATTTCGGGTTGAGAAGTTTGTTGAGGTGCCCAGGGCTAAAAGCAAAAGGATTGTTATCGACGACGAAATCGCCTTCCGTGCCGGGATCGGGGTGAAGAGCTGTATCTGGATCTTCTGTCAAGGCGGTTGAATGCATACTTGTTGCAGCGCTGATTGCCGGAGTAAGAAACGGATTTGAGTGCGTCGATATGGGTGACGGTGTTATCGCGTCGTCATTGTCATTCCCGCGAGAATTGCGGGTGTCGACGCGCAACTGCGGTGGTGCGAGAGACGCCATTAGCACCGATGCAGAGTAGTCTTGAGTTGATGCTATGACTTTCTCATGAACGAGTGAGAATAATGTTGAGAAGAGAGTTCTAGGAAGAGAAAAGAGAAATTGTTTGCAACAAGAGTGAAGCTAGGTTGACGGGAGTTGGTGTAACCTCCGGCGACTTGAACAGTATTAAGAAGGCGGAAGGGAAACACACAGGCTGTACAACAAGGCTATGTCGGAGGCAACTTGCGTACGGAGCTGTCTTCGCGTTCCTTCCAGGTAGAGAGCCTCGAAGGCGAACCAAGAATTCCAAAACGCTGAGAGTGAAGACCTCCGTGAGCCTTGGCGTAACTGCGCCTTTAGCCCCGTCGAAGAAAGTTTCCGTTTCCTAAGTGTACACTGACGCCGTCAAGTCAGCCTGCGTGCCTGCTGTATGGTGACAACAGACGAGGCAGTGCAGAGAAGAGGGGTTCCGGGCGAGAGGCGATAGTCTACTTTCCGTCGGATGGCGTGTGGAGTTGTAGAGAGTAGTGCGGGATAATCAACCTTGAGTAGCTGTCATGTTTGAGCTGACCTTGAGAAGTCCTTACACAAGACGAGACTGATGATGAGGAAGAAGAGTTTTCAAGAGCGTTAGAGGTATAGGCTGATGTTGTCTGGAATCTTGGACCGGCGAGACTTGAGAGTGGCAGTGCAGAACGAGTGTTCACAACGACATGCCCTTCTTGGCAAGTCAAGAGGGTATGAAGTCAACCGAGACCCCACAGAGAAAGAATGGATTGGTCACAGAGAAGCCAAAATGATACGTGCATCAGAGGATGGGAGAAAAAGGCGCGCTTGATTCTGGACTATCACAGCAGGAAGCATATTCTGGTCTTGGCGGTCAAGTCACAGAACAAAAAGTCTTGCACGACGTGATCAAGAGGGGAAGGAGCCAAAAGAGAGGAGCCAGAGGAGTGCTCCGATGGAGAGATAGAATGACGTGCCGGGGGGGGGAATCTCTCATTTTGGGTGAGATTAGCAAAAGTAGCTGGTGCAAAGGGGAGCCAAAGGGTGAGAGGGAGGTAACCGCCCAAGGTCTGGGCATTGAGGCTGTGCAAGAGGGAAAAGTGCAAAAGGACCCGATGAGGGAATTAAATTGGAGCATCAAGAAGCGAGCTATGTTCAGTGGAAGAACGGCTTGAGACGGGGCCATCCTAGAACCGCTGTGCAACAACGAGATGGGAAACCAAACCAGGGGGCAGAATGGAGACTGACAGCGTGTAAATGGGTTCTTGGCAACATTGGCCATGCCAATGTTTGAACCTTGGCATTTTGTTGATGCAAGTGCCGGGACCTTATCGCGTTTGTCTATGATGTATTCCGAGGTATTCGTTTCCAATCTGGCCAGACTTTTTCCAGACGAGACCGAGGTTTGCAAGTATTGTTGGCCGTGAACGTCAGTAAACATGGCCATATACGGATACTGCGCCCGAGGCTCGAGTAGCGTGCACATCCTTCGAAGCCGCAACAGGTGCGGTCCAGTATCGTGCCATTCGGCCGCCCGGCGGGGTTGGCCACCATTAGATAGACGCCGTTGGCATCCGTGCTGGTTCCCGTGTCCGATCGGTGGCCGGCCGTAACCCAGATGGCGTATCGCTCTCGACCTCTTGATACTGCCAAGGGATTCAGACGCACGCAAGCGCTTGGGGAACGAACGCAATCGGGTGCTCGTCCTTTGAATTCCGGTAGGTCCGCTTCTCTCTCGCACTGGCAAAAAGAGCCATCAAACTGCTGTTGTAAAATGTCGATGGCTTCATCAACCAGCAAGACTCGAGGAGTGACCGACCGATGCAGGGCCGAAGGTATACAGCAGCGGCGAATGACCATTCGGTGTCAGCGGGACATAGTTGCCCGTGGAGAATGGTCGGAGAGGTTTCGGACTGGCAAAGTTTGATGACGGAATGGGTGCATGAATCGGGACATTGTCCGTCCATGGTCTCAGTCATATCCGGACTCTGTGCCACTGTCCCATACTCCGTATCCGTACAGAGTACTTGAGAATCGATACCTTGGGGGCTGCCAAAAGGAGATATTGAGAACGAGATCCATCAATATCATCCCGCGGTGGAGTTGTTGGTCCAAGTCTGGGCGGCCGGGTCAGCATTTCGAAGTGGAGTTTGAAGGCAGTGAGGGAGAATTGAAACGTGAAGCTTGAGGCGAATCAGTCGATGGGCAGCAACAATAAGCTAGCGATGATAAGCTCTTGGCTCAACCCACACGGAGTTGTGATATGAAATATGGAGATGGGGAAAGTTTAGGAGAGGACCGGAGCAACGATGTGGAGAAGGGGAACGGGAAGAGATTGATTGAGGAAAACAAAGTTTGTGAGATGAGAAAAAAGGAGTCACGGAGTGTGAACACCAAAAATGTGAAGACAATGTCAAAAAGACAAAAAGAGGAGCCAAGGAATGAGAAAGAAAAAATAAAAAGGGCGGTCGCGATGCACAGTCACAGTCGAATCAAGCTCGGAGTGGAGTCCCCGGGGTCGTGGGGGACCGCGCTAGTCAGCGCCAAGAGTGGCTGTGGCAGGCACGCTCCAAGGGTTCCATTGGTTCGCTTAGCTCAAGCCGAAGGAGGCAGTCCACATTGGTCCATATCAGGTAAGCAGCTGCAGGTAGGGATGGCACGCACCTACCTTCCCATGCAGCTGGTGGCAACTGCCTTTGCTCGCTCTTTCCTCTATGGAATTTCAGAGTTCTGGAACATCTTCGGGAATCCGCTGGGCTGGTTGACCAATGGATTTACAACATCTTCGATCCGTACCGCCAGATGTCCGTGGAATTCTCCAGGTCTCCACCGTCTGATCCAACTTGTCATCCTGCAACCTGCATCGATGCACACCACATGGCTTGCACCACATCACAGCAGAACAACCAGGAAGCTTCAATATCCATCCTGGTCTCATGAACAACCTCCCATATCCAAAGGCGTTTGGCCCAGTCCAAAACTCTTGGCCAGCTTCGCGCCAATGACCCAAGCGTCCAACGAACGCCTTGACTCGAGCATTTTCCAGAACTGATATGATCTAGCGCCGCGTTGAACACTTCCCGTTTCTGTTTAACGTATTTTTATCTCTCTGCATCCCGATATTAGCAATGTTTCAAGCATCAACTACCGTGGTTGCGGAAGAATGTCAAGTTCACCATCCCAGTCGCTGCATACCCAACGCGGGGAACGCGGGGAAGCTTGTCGTCTACCGAAAGAATCTTGGCCATGATCCCCTGAACAAGATGGCCTAGCTTCGACTGAATTGCATTCAACTTGTCCACCTGATCTCGAAAAGGTGTATCGCTCGAGGCACCATCATCAACATGGGTTTCCGCCAGTCTACAGGGCTGCTCAGTGAGATAGACTAGCGTCGCATTGATCCGTCAAGTCCTACAACGTAACGACGCCATGCAGACAAATATACCGCCATGTCGTATCTCATCCATAAAGGAGACATTATCGCCTTTGCGCATGTCAGTCAACGAATCTGCCTGGCTATCAAGGTCTTGAGCATCGATCGTGGCTGGAGTCATTGCCCTGTCCATTCGCGATTCCTCGCGTAGCTTACATTCGATTGTCGTCACGCTTTCTTGCCATTGTGGTCCCAGCACAGACGGCGGTTTGCAACATTTCGTTCAACCTGCCAAGACATTGGTAGTCCGGGGCTGACCTGAGGTCACTCGTTCTCGCCACGAGGCTGAGCAGTGAGTACTGAGCAAGATGGGGTTCAGTCTCCACGCAGATGGGACGAATGATCCCAGTGAAGTCCGCAATTGGCGCATTCACATGATAGCAATCATTGCCTCAATGAGTGCTATTGCCAGTAAGTTTCACTTCGCCCCCAAGCTCAACAGAGACGGGATCTAGACTAACACAGCCCAGTGGGTTACGACACCTCTGTCATAGGTGGCACCATGGCTCTGGATTCATTCCGCCGGGATTTCGACCTTGCGGATAGCTCGCCAACCGTCCGTGATACTCTCCAAGGCAACATTGTCTCCACGTTTCAGGCAGGGTGCTTCTTCGGCGCTCTGCTGATGTTCCCCTTGGCAGAATGGCTCGGCCGTAAGAGGGCAATTATGATCTCTGCTCTTGTCTTTCTGGTAGGCGGTACTCTCATGACAGCTTCCCACGGAGAGATTGGACTCCTGATTGCCGGAAGAGCCATCGCTGGCTTGGGCATTGGTGCCACGTCCCTAATTGTCCCTGTGTACATTTCGGAAATCAGCCCACCGTCCATCCGAGGCCGCCTCGTTGGTCTTTTTGAAATTGCATCACAGGGAGGAGGGATGTGCGGCTTCTGGATCAACTACGCGGTAGATCGCACAATCTCAGACTCGACACAAACGCAGTGGATTGTACCTCTCGCCTTGCAGCTGCTTCCCGGAGTCCTTTTGTTCTTTGGAATCTTCATTTGTCCCGAGTCGCCGAGATGGCTGGCGAAGAATGATAGATGGGAAGACGCCAAGAGAGTCTTGGTTCACATCCGTGAGCTACCAGCAGACCATGACTATGTCAGCACCGAGATCAGTGATATCAAGCGGCAGGTAGAAAACAGCAGCGCAAATTGCATGACAAAGTCCCAAATGTTCAAGCGCTTGTTCGAGAAAGGTTCTCGCAACCGCATCGGCATCGGTCTGCTTCTGATGGCCTGCCAGAATCTGACAGGCGTCAACATCATTACATACTGTGAGCAAAAGAACTTGTTCTTTTGACCCGGGTTCTCTTCCACTGACATAAAACAACAGACTCACCTCGCATCTTTGAGACTCTTGGCATCACAGGCACGAGCACCAAGCTTTTCGCGACGGGCTTCTACGGTATAGCCAAGACCCTCGGCATGGTCATCTTCACCGTCTGGCTCGCCGAAAAGGTCGGCCGGCGCAACGGTCTCATCTGGGGCGCCTTCGTTGGGTCCCTTCCAATGTGGTACATTGGTGGCTTCACGTTTCTTGCGGATCCTGCGGGCCAGGCGGCTGCTGGTAATACCGACCGAAATGCATGGGGGTATATCGCCATGGTTTGCGTGTATCTATACGGCTTGATCTACTGCGCCACATGGTGAGGCTCCTGTTGCTCGTTCATTGGTAGTCTGTGAATGAGGCATAATGAAGCCTAACCACTCCTACAGGCAAGGCATCACATGGCTGTACTGCAGCGAGGTATTCAGCCTAGACATTCGCATGCTCTGCGTCGCAATCACAACAGCAGATCAATGGTTGTGGAGCTTCATTGTCTCACGGACTACGCCTTACATGATTACGTCGCTCGGCTATGGGACTTACATGTTCTTCGGCGCTCTCATGATCCTGATGGGCGTGTGGGCTTTCTTCTTCGTACCGGAAACCAAAGGTAAATTTTGTTTCTACTATTCACTAGTTCTTATTGCTTCTAGAGTCCATTATCCTCAGCCTCCTTTTCCATCGTCGTTGTCATTGTGGCTGACGCAGGCGCCCCGTACTAGGTCTCACGCTGGAAGATATGGATCTACTCTTCATGAGGAGCATGCATACCACGGTCTGGACCGCTTTGCGAGAACGCAAGAGCGTCAAGGATGTCTTGGCGGATACTTCGCCCGCTGCTGTCTATGCGACTGGCTCGGAGGACAAGGAGATTCGGTTGGAATACGTGGATACTGTGGAAAACAAGTCAGTGGCAAGATGAGATGGCGAAAAGGAGATGTTCTGTGTCAGGAGGGTAGATGGATGGCCCAGATAGTTCCAAGGCGGCCTCTTTTGCAAAGATCTTGTTGAAGATTTTGTTACTTCCTTGATTCGTTCGACTGACTGCTCATTCATTCAAATGGCACTTACGACTCTGTGCGAGGGTACTTACTTTCGGTTTTGCCAAGCCCCGCTGTCGACATTTTTGCACTGCCCAGCGCGAAATGTGCACTGCCACCGGTAATGCTGCGGTGTGACGTAGTTTTGTAACTCTTGTCTTCGCAAAGAGGGAGTTAATCTCACCGTTTCGAGGTAGAAAATTCTGGCCGAGATGTGGTGTGTCTCGATTCTCCAGAGGTTGGTGGGATGCGCCAAGCCTTATCATAACGAGGCGCAGTTCACCGACTTGCAGTGCTTCAAGTGGTTGGGAGCCAAGCTTGCCGCTGATAGCTGCCACACTAAAATTCGAATAAATCGCGCTGTTTCTGCAGGCCAATTTACGAATTGGACCTCCTTTTCTGAGATTTTTCTTCGGCATAGCGGAAAATGTGTTGATCTAATAGACGCTTGTTTTTCTCAAGCTGCATACCTTACCGTGAAATGTGATTGGTTGCTCTAAGTCAACTTGGCGGCCCGACATCCAACCTCTCAACTTTAATCCGTGTGGAATAGCCCTGGCGAAAAGGGTGATATTAGCATCACTTCGATCAAACGGGCCGACGCTCGTTGAAACATATCCTCATGGCATTAGAGAGTCATTGGTCAGGCAGACTTAGCTTTTGATTCAAAGAGACAGGCACTCTTGCTGGCCGTGCCATCATGCCGGCCTGCATGAATACAACGCAGCTTACATGAGTTTTAAAATTGCACTTACTTCGGACCTGGAGCTTTCGTACGTTACATCGCCAATTGTAAAAAGTTAGCGTTCTCGGTGACGCCTATTCCCGGCGGGATTGATTTCCTTAGAGTCCGGCCCCGGAGTCAAGGGACCTTGTTCAATACCCCGTCTGTCCGATCGAAACGATCGGCTAACACAGCCTCCGCCCAGCTACGCGGGACCGGAGATTACTGCTGACCTTACTTACGACTGCGGGAACGAGAACGAGGATGTTACAGACTGTGCCGTAGTATGTCTCATGGATGATGATAGTGGCACAGGATTTCGACAAAAGTCTTTGTCTGTGGATTGATTACGTTCGGCTCTGAATCGATGCTCTCAGAGTGTCGATGCTGCTGCTACAGTCGCCCCATTCAGTCTGTGACCCTGTCCAGTTACGATTAGTCCATGACACTGGGAGACAAAGTAGCTGGAGCCAATTTCGTGTCTATTGTTTTGACATTCTTTCGACACTGAATTTACCTCTCGGGCTTGCCTTAGATGATCGTAACTGTCTCATTAACTGAGCTGCTGAAGAGCGCTTTGGCAACACCAACATCATTCCTACCCCAGACATCAAAGCAACCCAGTCTCTCATACTTGCCCTTCTCCAGATCCGACTCCTTTAGGACCAAGAACGTCGTGAAGCGAGGGTATTCCGTGTCTTCCACAAAGGCTTCCACTAGTTCGCCCGGTAGCTCGCATGCCGGTGAGCCGGCCGCAACACCTGTATCTTCCTCACTCGCCTCAGCAATCCCCCTCTCGGCCGGCATATTCCACGACATCTTCACCGGATTGCTCAAGCCACCAACCGTTCCATAACCTCCCTTCTCCGGAACGAAATTCCTCGTCCCCAAAAGTAACACCACAACCTCGGTGAGATCAGATCCCCATCTCTGCAGCAAGCCAGGAGGGTCATCGGGAGCGAACTCGATAAAGACATCATATGGCTCAGCAAGGCTCAAAAAGCACATCTCTCTGACATCGCCGCCCTCATAGATGCCCTGCGTGATGCTCAGCCGCAGGCCATGAACCAGCCGGCCCTCGAGCGTAACAAATCCGGACGAGACCTGGCCCGTCGGCTCGTTGGCGTTAACGGGCACGACGTTGGCTTCAACGACGTTTACGTAGGGGATGAAAGGCGTCAATGGGCGGCAGTAGAGATAGGACATGGGGCCGCGGAGGTGCGCCCAGCTCCATGTGGGAGCGACATACCCGCCGGACTGGTGCCAGTCTTCGAGGCGGTTACGGTGGGCGAGGATCTTTTCCCAGGCTTCGCTGTCCACGTCTCTATCTACGCCGATGTTCAGAATTCGCCGGTGGTTCGTGGCTTTCAGGAACCCTTCCAAGTCGCCCGGCGTCGGTGGCTTCCATGCGAGCCCCTCCACCAAATCGTTCCGCCAGAGTCCGGCCAGGTACTCGTCTTTGATGTCGGTGTCTTTGCCGACAAGGTCCTGCATGACGCGCTGGAACTTCTCGACGAGACCTCGGAGAGCTGGCATCTTATCTGTCTCGTACGCGAGAGACCGTTTGGCGTACTCGCGTACTATATGTCGCCAGTGCTCGTACAGCCCTTCTCGGGTGGTGATGCCGCTGGGTGCCAGTTCTCGCGTTGACATGGCGGATTCGCGGCGGCATTCGCACTCAGTGAGGGTGTTGCATTCCCAAACCATTTCTTCGCTAGTGAAGTGCAGGACTCGAGGGCTCATTAGACGTTCCTGCATTGTCCATCCGCGTTGATCAATGGGCTGGGTCATGTCTGATGCCCGGCCAGACAGGGACGCGTGGCTCGGGCGCTTGATGTAGACCAGATCGTCGGCTCCAGGGTCGTAGTATGTCTTGTAGTCGAGCGCAGAGAGAGTTTGGTTCGACTGGAAGAGACCCTGAGTAGCTGAATTGCTGCCATCGGCGCTGAGTGTGAGTGTTGCTCCAGAATATACCGCGCACATGAGAGCCGCTTCGTGAGCCCAGTCCTCTACGGAATCCTGAACGATACAGAGCCGATCGACCCACAGATAGTCCAATCCCAACGTCCTTGCTGCATGAACTGCGTCTCTAATCGTCTCTGGAAGGCCGTTGATTGGAATGCCAAAGTTCTGATGATCGCGGTAGTTATCTTTGATAGTGATGAGGCCTGGTCGGCCTGGGCCCCAACAGTAGCTCAGCGCAGCGTAACTGCCTTCAATGCCCATTGTCTCTTTCAGATAAACGCGCGAGAAATCTTGACCTTGCAACACTAAGACACGAGACGGTAGGATATGCGGTGGGGTTCCTGCACACTTAGAATGTCTCTTGCAGCAGTTGTCGAGCCATGATTTCGCAAGCTGAAGGGCTTCGCTGGATCCTGAGCTCGGTAACACTTTGCAGACTCCAACCTGCCAAGTTCTTCTATCTTCTTCCTCTGAAGTGATTTCGCTAACAGGCATCTCGTGAGACCAAGCTGTGTGAGAGAGAGAGGTCAGCACATTGAACTCTCAGCGCGAAAACGGACTTCCTACAGACGGAAGGGCCCACGAGCATCTCCTTTTCCATGTCCGCGGCATTCTGTCCCCTCCTGACATACTTTTCCCCGCGCATCTCAAACTCTTCTTCAGTCGCGAGATCAGAAACAACAGAGATGTTCAACCAATCCCGCCACTGCTTCCTGATCCGAATTTGAACTTCCTTATCATCGTCAGGGGGCCACTTGAGGCCCTCTGGGGGAGACTGGGCCAGCAATCTCCACAGGAAAGTACAGAATCCACAGCTTCTAGTCTCCGCGACTTCCTTGAATGTACCGCCCTTTACTAAGAACTCCTTGTAAGGCCCACGGTGCATGTCAGCCGGCTTGACCTCGAGTCGTTCGACATCTTCGCATACGGAGCATGCGGTAGGCTGCACTTGCACCAGTCGATGCGCGGGGTCGTGGTCGATTCCTTGACCGGGAACGACTACGCAAGTCGAACAAACGTCTGCCTGCGTTGTCTCACAGTCTAGACACCAATAGCGAAGGCCTGAGATTAACTTGTAGTCGTCTGGATCGTTGCGTAGCTTTTCGCACCTGTCGCAAGTTGCGTCGCTGTGAATTGGCGGTTCAAGGGCAATGCGATTGCGGAGGGAATCTTGAAACTCATGTAAAGGATTTGCGCATTTGACATTGAATCCGGACAGTTTCAGAATGGCTCTCTCACGGAGAGGTAAGTTGTGTCGGGCCTTTATCCAGTGTAGGAGTGACATGACTAAGTTGTGTCGTCTTGAGCAGTCAGAGACTGGATCCAAGTTGAGACCTGAGATAACAATAATGATAGTTGGCCTGCCCTTTGTTCAAGATATGCGACTTGCGTGTTGATTGCAGACAGTATGCATTTCGCGCCTCAGCCTCACATGCAATTTAGGCTCCCATATTGGAGTCCTTCACTCTGACTGGACGGCAACGTGGGCCAGGCAGGGGCTTGTGTGGAAAATATCACCATTGCGACGCTAGGCTGACATTGGATCTTGTGCTCTGCACCAGGCAGATGCTGCTATTGGCGAGAGGGGTTTAATCGATGTTCACCGTATTCACCCAAAATCCCGCGAAGGTGCTCAATGTGATGAGAGCTCCAACAGAAGTAAACACTGATACAACCACCTACTTTGATCATATGCACTAGCTTCTGTAATCCACAAGCGCCATCGACATTTACGCTGAAGGTCCCTGTGTGTTTGGTGTTAGTCGATGCAGCAGAAACATCGACGCTGCTCAGAGTAGTCGGCGCTGTTTCTTTCAGACCTCATATTGCTTATGAGCTTTAAGGTGCGTCTAACTTGTTGCGTACTGGTTTCCGATGCTTCGAACTCCCGGATATGCTTCTTACTATACCTAGCAAGAACAGATTTAAAGGTAGAACGCGAGGCTTTTCCATCGCTCAGCATGGTCATTTTACGTGATGCTTCCGGCTTACGGATATCTGTCTTTGTGATTCACTGCTACTGCCTTGATAAAGTTTTCTTAATCATAATATCATCTTTGAAATTCGATTTGGACACAGAGAGGTCTTCGAAAGGGGGCTCAGGTATTGAGCGTATGGATGTGGGTGCCTCCGTAACGTAAGTATGAGAGTAAGTCGAGTCCTTAGTTTGCCCTATTAAGCCACATTCCGCGAGGGAAATACCGGTCCATAAATAGATGTGGAGTGTCAATAGACTAGCTGCTGCAGGGTGAACAAGGCTCAACACTAGACAGAGACAGACTCGATCTTTTCATCCAAGCTACCTCATCTAATGTCATCCTGACCGAGGTATACTTATCTAGAGCTCATCACATTAGAGTCTATCGATCCCAAACACTTGAATGATTTGCTACCGCACCACTGGAAAGTTTATGCTTGGTGGCAGGGAATGCCGGAATGGGGAAGTTTTGGACGAGGTACATGTATATTCCTTCCACCGGGCATTTGTTGTTGAGGAGAATGTAATGAAAGAGGAGAGAATATTGCCCTGCTACTGGCTTCATTCCTGTTAAAGACTGCTCAAGGCAGATGTTGCGGACGTCTGTTTAGATCCTGTGCCGTAGAAGTCGCATTCGGTTAGGCTGACACTGCCAATGGGATGGTAATGTTGGAGCTTTCCGGATTACAACATGAAACGCCTAGGACGCCATATCTTGTAACGATGCCACGAATGACTACAAGACTTCACATTTTGATGAGCAAAGTGGCTATGCTGCAACATTGCAGAATCGGAAGTGAGCATGAAAAAGAGAGCCACAATGAACAGTGGTGAGCGACCTAAAATGAATTCTCGTCGGTAAAGACGGATGAACCCCTACGTCTGAAAGAAGAGTCAAACGTGCAGAGCTGACGTTGGGTTTGGACTTCATCTGAACTTATTAATACTCGATTGTATCATTGGTTTGACGCTAAACTCTGTTCTAGACCAGGCCTAGTAGATCCTAAAGCTTGTTTTAAAAGTCCCCCGCAAAGCGCCCTGCGGAGGCGGGCCCTGTACTCCCAGCCTGGAGTACCTACCGAAGGCCTGGTCCTCCTACATTAGAGTGTTGCCACAGCGTCGATCTCGGTTCTCTTGCTCGGAAATCGAGGTGGTCTCGGCAGCTCGGCCGACAGGTTGCCTCGACTTATTGGCATTCACGAGATCATGGACGCGAGTAAAGCTTCATGATGTTGCGTTTTCAGTCTAGCTCACGGGGTTCGGGTGTGGTTTCGGTTGATTGACCCCTGGACAGGGGACGAACTGGTTTGTTCATGAGTCTCTTTTCGACTTTTAGTTGAGGAGGTATATTATCATGTTCGGGCTGGCCATCAAATCTTATTTCTTTGTACCAATCAGCTTTTTGATATTACCGTAGATCCGTCTCTCAATATCAATCTTTCAGCAAGTCAATGTGTCGGGTCTCCTTCCACGCGAGGCTCTTCGGGCCGTGGCTCGCCGCCGCTGCGGTCCTCGTTCTCGGCCAGGACGCAGCAGATAAGGCAAAGTTTGGTGACCCTATCAACGTTCTCGGCAGTGTAAGTGCCCTATCACAGTCCAAAAGTTGATCTTTCCATATGCTAAAGACAACGCCCATCAGATGGAAAGAACCGACCAGGACTTCCAAGACGGCTTAGCGCTAGACCTCTTCTCACCCAAGAACCGCACACTGGTCGTCCAACAGAACCTCACCCCGCTGCCGGGCAACTTCGTGACAGGTACCACGGGCGGTCCCTTCATGGCTCTCCAGAACTACTCGTACGTCATCAGCCTCAACGAGACGGCAAACGACCTCATCGCCAAGATCGAGATCCCCTACGACCCGACGGCTCTCGCCACGATCGGTATACAAGAGAGCAACACCTACGTCGGCACTCTAGCCGGAGACAAACGAAGCTGGATCGTCAATGACGCGACGCGCAATGTGCACAGAGAGGAAAACAATACTCGGATCATCAAGATGGCGTCGCTACAGGGCGAGTATATCCTGCTCGGGCGGAAGACTGAGGATACTGCCAACGAGTTTGTCCAGTACGGCCAAGGGGCTACGAGAACGGTCAACGTTACGGCGGGGAACCGACAGGAAGCTGAGTTTATCGACGGCTTGAGGCTGAGCGTTATTCCGAGTACCGACATGGGCATCAACATTGATATCGTAAATGGGATATCACCGCAGGCTGTTCCGCCGGGGTTGGTGCCGGTTAACAGCTTTGCTTGGGTCGTCAATTCGAGTTCCCCTGGCGCGCCTATGCTCGCGGATATGAAGTTTCCGTGTAAGTGCTCTTGCATAAGTGTCATCAGTCGTGCATAATATACCCTTGAACTGACACCCTGGCATCTAGTTAATCCTTCTATGCTTTCCGCCGTTCGAGGATTTGTCCAGCCAGCCCCAGTCAGAGTTGCGAAGAAAGCACTTGGGACTACCAGCGAAGTACTCTTTCAGCTCATGGCCGGAGAGATTATTGGAATCTTGCCAGACAACTCGGTTACCATCCCCAATGTTACACAAGTAGACGGGCAGTATGTGTTGCTCATGGTATCATAGGTTCAATTCACTAGTAGATAGTATATACCTTGCTACATTTCAGTCACAATGACATGAGTGTTTACCACTTGCGTAGCCATTGGATGTCTTTGAACGTACTACCTGGCTTGAAGACGAAGTTTGAAGATAGTCGATGCCGTGTAAGCCGTAGCCATTTGTATCCAAATATCAAAAGGATGTGGAAAGGATGCTGGTAAAATATTAAACATTGAAACTATATAGGCATGTAATCATACTCTCCTCGCCCTCAAGTTCAGCCCCTTCATCAACACCACCTGCAACCACCCTCTCCTCACCCTGCCGATCCCATCTCAACCAACCCCCCTAAGCACAAAGCGTTAAAACAACATCCTGATCCGCCGTACAGACCTTAACCTGACTTCCTCCAGGACTAACCCCACCCTCCCACACAATAGCAGGACAACTCGCAACCCGACTCGCAACAACAATTTTGCTCCCCTTAAACCCGTCCCCGAACACGGTGCTCAAATCATACCACACGCCGCTGCCGTCCAGGTTATACGCGTACACGAGCTGCGGCGCGCCCGTGTACAGGCCGTCGCGCGCGCGGGTGACTTTGAGGGCCCGGCCGCCGGTGGTCGGGTCCCGGGTGAAGGTCTCGCTGTAGGAGCCGCCCTTTGCAGCCAGGGGTCCCGCGGCGCGGACGTCGCCGCCGACGGACCAGACGGAGACTTCGGTTGCGCAGTTGTTTACGACTGTTGCTTTGCCGAGGGCTAAGGTTTGGGTTGCGGCGGCGAGGAGGGGGATGAGTAAGGTGTTGAAATGCATTTTTGGAGGTTGAGGGCTTGTGTGCTCAAGTGGGACTTTGGTAGATTCTGGAGGCCTAAGGATTGTCTCTGGATTTGGAGCTTCGTGGTCTAAATGAATTGTGTTTATGTTATCGAAATGAAGTTAAGGCTGATGCTATTCAAGAAGTTTGATGCAAGAGTCTATCTATGACTTATATATCCTGCCGGTGACCGCCTTTTCGCAAGTTCCAAGTAAGGTCATGCTATGTTGTCATGAAAAGCTCAAGGGTCTCAGCTGCCGGGCGACGGCACAGAGACTAAAATCCTAGATACGAGCGTCGATCAGATTGAAATGTCACGATATTTCCCAAATGAGCATTCATGGCACCTCGATTATCTGAGAGCCTCTGCCCTGCAACCTCTGCCAGGAAGGAACTTGTGACTAAAGATCATCCCACCCTACATGAAATAGACTTAACCTCCAAGACAAGCCCCAAAGTACACGAACCGATGTGACCATGCCACGATGTTAACAGACGAACACGAACTTGCTGCTCGGCGAAATAGATTGACTGAGGTCACTCCGCCCCTCAATCGGGAACTTTGGGGGTTGATGGTCAGGAGGTTCAAGACACACATTTTAAGCATGGTGAATACGAGCTTTTCCCCTCCAGAAATGTTGCCTGGCAAGCTGCATGCAACATCGGTTATGGAGCCTATTCAACCAGTCATATCGCTGGTAGTTTCCGGGGGAACATGGCACGAACAGAAAGTTGGGGGAAACGGCCAGTGGGCTGACATGAACCGCTGTGTTTTGCTTGGATTTTGGAGGAGTGACCTCCTGAGTGATCTGCCGTGTGGGTTCGTTTACCTTTCCCCGCATCTTCCCCCTCGGCGCGGCTCATCGGAGACATTATGCTGTTGGCTGTGGAGCTGAGCTGTCGCCGCCGCCGCCGCCGCATAGCTTCACCCCGGCTCATCCGCGACCTGCCGCAGACTAGGCAGATTGAGGTACAGGACGACGAGAGGAGCGGGGGAGGGAGCTAGCTTCAGGCGGGAGGGGCATTCCTGTCTTTGTCTGTCAAAATAGCATCCCTCAGCTGCGTCGCTGTGTGTCGAATGCGGATGAGCCAAAGTCAGACACGGGTTAGCCCTTGCTTCCGCCTAGCTGTCAACGGGGGATGATCTGTTGAGAAGAGACGATGCCGCCTGAGCCTCAACGAGACATGGGAACCGTCTCCTGGTTTTCAGCCACATTACCCACCTTTCCGGGTAACGTTGCGACGTGGAAATGGCAAAGGTAGCTGATCATAGCGAGGTAATAAAGGGCAAAATTGATTTGATTCTTTAGTCGGGTATATTTCATAATCCACCTGTCCGTTGCGCCAAACACCAGCCGAAATAAGGTCTCCCAATAGAATAGAGAAAAAAAAAAAAAGAAAACCCCCAAAAAGTAGTCCATATCCATCTCATCGTGTTGGGTATCAATGCCTAAAAGCAGCTTCCAACGCCTTGCAGTCGTCTCGTAATTTCATTTTTCAGAACCGATGAAAGATTGCTCCTTCTGCCCCATATATCCGTCAACGTAGCTTAGTGTAAATAGTGAGGAAAGGAATAAAAAGAAGAAGAATAAGAAGGGAAATTATAAGGAAAAGATGTATAGGAAAGTTAGCGAGATCCAAAGGTGGGCATCGTCGATTCCTCTTTCTTGCGTTCGCGTTTGGCGTAAATCAGTCCGCACACATTACAGAGCGTACTGGGACCATCGGGACCAGGCCGCCATTCCGGGGTATCGACGCGGTGACATTTGTGGCACGAGAAATCAATCGTCTTCCGGCGATGCCTACGACCCGGGGGACTGCCGCTGTTCCCGGCGTGGCTCCTGGCCGCGACGAGCTGTTGCTGCTCACTACTGCCCTCGCCCCCCGACTTGCGCTTGTGAGCGTTGGGGTCTTCCCTTTGAAGGGTCCTGATCTCGTGTATGTCGCGGGCGATGCTGTGCGATAATCTTGACATGGCGCGCAAGTCGTCCTCGGTGGGTAAGGCGTGATCGTTGGAGGCATCATAGCCTCCTTCAGGGCTGGCAGCATTGTAGGCGGGGAATCTGCCGGTTAGGCGAAGTAACTGCTGGGCACCATGGCGGATCTAAGGGATCGAGATGTCAGAGAGAGCAATTACTACATTGACACGACGAGCGCGAGGTTGCCCACGACATGATGAAGTTGGGTATGTTCCGATAGAGACGACGGGTGGGCCCGATAAGGCCTCCCGATAAGGGACGGATGTGAAGGGGAGAGGGGGGCACAAGGTAAAATAGACTCACGCGTTGATGACTCTCGCCCTGACGAAGATGATTCCAAGATACCCTATTGGGAGACCCGAGTTCGTCTTGGCCATCACTGCCGGTACTTACAGCAGTCGGGCCATGGGCGCCAGCGGGCGACGACCCTGATTTCGGGGTAGAGGCGGATCGTGGGTTGGAGGGGCCGGAAGGCATCAATCGGAGCGGTGGCCCAAGGGCCGGCTAAGCACGGAGGGAACGCACCCGGCAGAGAGGGGCCGATATGCCCACCCGAAGAAGAGATGGAATAACAGACAAGGCCTGAAACCGAGGCCGAACGAATCGAATAAGCCCGGGGGTCTAGGCCCGGAGCGATCGGAGCAGGTCCGCAGACGCAAAGGTCATGGAGCTGGACGGTGCGGTGCGACAGGCAGCAGTAGCGGCAGCGGCAGCGGCAGCGGCAGCGTCGGGGACCACACAGCCAGCAGGGCAAATGGTGCGAGTGTTGGTTGTGTGTGGTGGTTTGTCCAGGATGTCGAAGAGGGCCGATAGATCGGTGGTGTTGAGGCTCGATCTTCGGACATGGAGCGAGGAATGGGGATCGAGAGCGATCGAAAGGAGGGTGGTTTAAGAGGGAAAGTTGGCGTCGGGCCCTTTGTGAGAGGTGGCGAATGTTTTTGCGGCCTTTTGCGGCTTTGCCCATGGGAATTTGCTAACAAGGGGAAAAGCAGAGGCGGCAAAAGATGCTAAAGTCAGCAGAGAGGGGCCAAGGGGTGGGCCAGTAGCACGAGTAGTACGGGAGACGGGGGGCAATGGGGGGACCACCACTGGCGGGGGATTGGACCCTGAAAACTGGGAAATTCGGGTTTTGGGACGCCGACGGTCCAGCGGACCCACCTCGGTTCGCCGTGATGGAGTTACGTTTTTCTGCGGGTGTCGGGGTCCTTCGTGATGTTCTTATGTAAGCAGCACAAGATGAGATAAGCGTTGTTCTGAGCGGGCCATTTCCTCCGGAGACGTACACAGTACCTCCGAGGTGCTTCTCCACCATTGGTGGACCACACTCCGGAAGAACCCTCCGGAAGCAAATTTCCAGCTCCCGTCCGGCAACATCATAGTTCTATCAGGTCATTCATCTCCATGGTCTCATTCCGCGAAATTACTGTTATTCTTTTTCTCTACCGATAGGATGCTATTCAAATTATTACACTAGACCAGATTACCTTTTACCATCATGCATGGCATCAACACTACAACTCGTCCCTGTTCCATTCAGGAGTGTCTGACTTCGGGCAACTGGCTGATTGCTTCTCGCAGATCCACGAGTCCTTCTTATTCGCGTCGCCACCAACATACTTCACTGTCGCAGGATACGCGCATAATGGCCTCGTCGGCGCCGCGCTGTCGTTCCCCCCGCTCAGCTTAAACCCATCCATCACCGCCGGCGTCTTCCCCTCTTCGACCCAAGCTCGCAGCGTCTCCAACCCTTTCAGCGGGTAAAACGTTCCATTCAGCCCATAGCAGTGGTACACTCCTGGCGCCTCAAAGTGGCGATAATACCCATCCGCCGCCGTGTCCACCGCCAACACCCGGTCGTAATAGTCTCTCGATGTGCGCATCGTTACACACTCGTCGGCCAGCCCGTGCCAGCTAATCATCTTGCGCCCAAGTCTCTTAAACTCAGACAAGTCTGGATTATTGGCCCCGATAATGCTGTCAAACTCCCGTCTGCTGGTCTTATATGCCGCCTCGAGATCGGCAAACGCCATACCGCTCACGTCGTAGCTCGGGTCCTTGTGCACGAGGTTGCGGATCCATTCCACCGACATCTGGAATGGCCGACCGACGCAGGGCGCGTTCGGTACACTGCAGTTTGTGTTACCGAGCCCGAAGCGGCCAGTAAAGGGTGCGCCAACTGGATACCCCTTTGGCAGCCAAAGCGGTTTCCCGTCCGCGCCGTGCGGGCCCCGCCAGATCTCCCGCGCCACATCGGCAGCCTCCGCCGACATGACCATCTTCATGTTCCCGCAGTCAAGCTCCTTGCCAACCACGCTCGTCGGGTCGAACAGGCAATTATCCGGGTCTGCAATGATGTTGTCCTTCACGCCGTCAAGCTCGTCGCACGCATCGACGGCGAATTGCGTCATGAGAATCAGCTCGCAGATGTGCGGGTACACACCCTTTTGGTTCATCACGAACTGAGGCCAGTACGTGCTGATGATGAGACTAGGTTGGTTCACGGCCGGCGCGCCCGAGAGGATGCCATCGTAGTCGCCTGGATACCGCTGCGCTTCGATGATGCCCTGCCGGCCGCCTGTCGAGCACCCGCTCCAGTACGAGTACTCTGGCGTCCGAGAGTAGTACTGCGCTACAATTGACTTTGCGATGATGGTCATGTCGTGCACCGAAACGTGGGCGTAATTTACGAGCAATCGCTCGTTGACAGTGCCATCCTTATTCAGCGCCCAAGGCGCCTCTTCCCACGTTGTATGATCGTGCCCGGCGTCCGTTGAACTTGCTATCACGCGGTCAGCTCATTTCGCTTACACGTCTTCAAACCAGCAACAAAGACGGAAAGAATCAATGATTGAAAACGTACTCGCATATCCCTGCGCCAGCGTCGCAACGACTTTTTCGCTCCCAAATTGCCCGGCCGAGTACCCTCCTCCTCCGACGCCCACGAACCGTCCGTTCCACGCCTCAGCAGATGGAAGCCATATCTGTACCTGCGTCACGTCGTCGAAGCCCGTGTGGACGTACTTGACCGTCACGTTGCAGAAGCTGACACCCGTCGACGGGATGGCTGCGCGACCCTCTGGTGTCAATGGGTTGAATGTCAGGTCTCTGACCTCGGCCGCCGTTACGCCCACGAGGTCTGCGCCCTCGAGCTCCGTGGGGAATACAAAGCTCTTGGGGGAGCACGGCTTCGCGGCCGTGTTGCTTGATGTTGTTGTGTCGCTTCGGGCTGGCGTTACCCAGTCTGCTAGGCGCAGTAGCGTTAGAAAGGTTGAAAAGCTCCTCATGATGGCTTTTCTCAACGAAGGAGCCTCCAGTTGCAAAATTGGTATCCAAATCAACCAGGTCGATTTGGAAGAGGTTGCCAAATGGTTTTCTAAGTCGGGTGTGGCGGTGGTTGGGAACTGAGGCGTTCCCGCAAGCTCGGTGCTCAGACCTCGAGCATGACACACAACGAACACGTCGGGTTGATGCGTCACAGTTCTCCAACAGCTCAGACGGAATTTCGGACAGAATGAAGGCCCCGTCGCATAAAAGAAAAGAATCACACAAGTGGATTCGTGGTATGGTATTAAAGACCGTCAAGAAAAAGCGGTATCGCCACTCTTCAGCTAAGGCGCGCCTGTTGTGGCATTACATGCCATGGCAGATGTGTGGGATGAGTTGGCAATGCGGCCAGGCGCGTAGGCGGGAACAGGTTTTCCGTCTTGCAGCTTCAATTACCCCACAAACGGGCGATCGAACCTAAACTTACTAGTCGTCACATGCGAACGGCCGCGTTGGCGCGTAGATCCAAGACAGTAGTAGCCCTGCAGAGTGAGCCGGCGGGCTGCAAAACCACGTAGGCCTTACTGACTTGGCAAGTGTCATTTAGATTATCGTAAGCCTTGCGCTTTTGCACACTCTCTGTTTTTCGAAATCGCACACAAAGTATGAGTGCAGCCAATGTAGTTCAAGTCGAACATTACTCTACCTTCCTATCTAAGGTAGGTAAGGTGAGATGGAAAACCGGAAGCTTCCTCGGGTCCGGAAGGCTACCTGCCAAGTCTGCACGGCTCTGTACTTGGTTCGGGTTCGCACTGCCATCAAAAACGATGGCTGGTCAAGCTTCAGGCGAAGCTAGAGACGAACTTTGTCTTTGTTCACGCATGAAGTATTTGGCCTATGATGAGGCGATCCTATCGGAAGCTTTCCTTCACACTCGCCACATCCCACCACGAAGTGTGGCGGACTGGTAAAACCTTACCTCATTTTCAATACACATCGTCCGTCAAGAGGTGGTCATCTTCGTGTTGGCCATGTTTACTTTCTTCAATCACCCTAGTGGAGCGAGGGCAGAACTTCGTCGGGAGGAACGACGGACGTAGACTCTAGATACGAAAACAAGTCCGAATGTGGCTGGAAAGATACTAGACTCGATTTCGCTCCATTGGCTAAGACTTTTGACTCGAGGGATCTACTTCCAGATACCTGCAGATTGTCGTTTGTGGAATAAATATGTGTTCAGTCTACACTCTGAGAAGCATTGTTCAGCCTTTGACTCTCTTCCACGCATTGGCTTTAGTAAGGCTGGATCCACGTTATGCTGTTAATGGGACAACTTTCCTGAATTACCTCAAGTAAGAACATCCAGCTAAAAGGAGAACAATGTCATCTTTTTTGCTGCACAAAGAATTCAAAGAGGTTATTGTAAGCAACTCCAAAGATGAACAAAGCCCATCGCCATTCACAATATTGTTTTACCAGACATGTGAAGAACTAGGTGATGCTGTCCTTTGACATTATCTCCAAATGGTTGTGCAACGACAGAATCTTTCTGTTCAATCACACAATTAGAACAAGCAGCCTCATAATGTTGCAATTGTATATGAAGACACGAGATGATCCTCATCTCAGGTTTCAGTCATCATTAACTTACAGGCACATCAGAACACCGATACATCACCTAAATACAATCCAGCTTTACCTACAGAACAATCAACTTCTCTAAATCCTCAAGACACCTCATTCAATCACCCCAAAAACAACCAGACAAGATGCCCGGCGAAAAGGAGAGATCCATCATCGGCAAGGTCATCAGCGGCGTGAAGATCAAGATGGAACGAGCCATTAATGGCAACTACCAGCGCCACTTTTGCGAGTCCACCAAGGTCGAGCCCTCTCACTGCCGTCGCCTAGTCATGATCGAGTGCACCTTTGACTTCTGCGTCAAAGCGGACGAATTCAACAACATCATCACAAACTGGTTCGACCTGCACCACGGCACGCTGCCCACGGAGCTCTACAGGAAGATGGCCAGCATCGGCGTCAGGAAGAAGCACGCGAACGGTGTGCGCACCTCCTTTCGGGTGTTTCTGCTGTTTGGCGAGGATATCCCCATTGAGATAGTCATGAAGCGGGGTGATCCGTATATTTTACCCGACGTTTTGAAAATGTTGTTTCCGCTTAATAGAGCTTCTAGTGTGAAGCGGGAGATCGTCACGTGTGATTGTTCTCGGGATGTTTTTGATTCACATGTTACGCTACATGAGAACCGGTGTCTTAGGGGAATCTGGTATGACAAGGATGGTGGATCGGAGCCGGCCCAAACGATTGGAACAACGGACCCGGTGGATTGGAAGATTTTTCGGGAGAACTTGGACTGGCGGCCGAAATATGGGTATGGGACTTATTAGACTGTTTCCTTTTGTTGATTTTACCAGCGGTTATATAAAGATCGGGCGTCCTGCTTTTTGGGTATAACAAGATAAATGGTATCAAGTTCTGTCGCGAACTGCCTGACTTCACTGCAAGAATCTGAAAAAGTTTTGACTAGGTCAGATGATAAAAAATCATAGACTACTTATCCCGTTATGTGCGTATTGGCGTCAGTACACGAGGACGTTCTCCAGTGAGGGACAATAGGGGATTGTATCATAATCTGACTTTATTCCTCATATTTTTGTATGCATGTATAGAATGTCCTTCAGAGACGTCGACTTGGAGAAAACCTGGAGAGATCTGTCTTTAAATGTCAACTCGCACTCGATAAGATAAACCGCCGTCAAGCTCGCAAGCCATGAATGGTAAAAATTGGCCAAGGTTGCATAGGGGGACAAGTTCCTACCTGCCCGGTGATCCATTTCAGCGGGAACCGCTTTGTTGCACACATGCTAATCCCTGCATCCGCTTGACGGCGCGAATGGAAGAACACAGCGGGAATAGTAAGCGCTCACAGGATCTCCCATCATCCCATGTATTTACGGCTGATCTAACTCACTGACGGTCCGTTGTAAGACTGAGCCAGAATGCTTGTGACGAACTCAGAAGTTTCGCAGAACATGATGTAGTATTTATTATGATTCTCACTTGACCCCATTCTGTTGAATCGAATTAAAGCTGATTCTATTGTCGGAATTCTCTTTCACCCTGTGATTCGGCTATCCATAATGACAAACGGCTGGACATACACCAATTCATTACCGTTCTCAGGGACCATACTGTGAATTTCACACAAACGGGTAGCTCCTTTCTATGTCTGGTGAAGAGGAACCGAGAGAGAAGATTCGATTGGGCATACAGCTGGTCATCCAATCCATGAGGTGATGTTAAGGATGGTTCGTGTTTATACTCCGTGCGCGCTTCGTACTGCCGAGTGGGTGGAGACTTCAAGTTGTTTGTTGGTTCCAAAGTCTAAATAGCGTGAGGAATTGACTCTCACTTCGAAACGCTAGGCGGTACCAGAGACGATGGGATGAAACCCCTAAAAGAGGTCTAGCCCCAACAAGAGACCAGCATTGGCCACGGCACGTTGCCGCTTCGGGAAATGTCGTGATCTTTTGTGTTCTCAGAAACAGGTTTTTGGGCGATGATTTGGTATCATTTCGTCAGCCACCCTAAGACTGAGAGAACTTGGGGGACGACATTCTAGGCTGGAAGGCAAGCGGCAGGCCCGTAGATGCCGTATTACTGGGAAACGGGCCAAAATACTGAATGCAGGTAGGCAGTCAATCGCACCGAATAGTTCTGTATTTTATTTGTCTCAATTGGTCATGCATGTATCGTCACTGAATATGGTATCACTCCTCGAAATCAGTCTGATAACTGAAGCCGCCCAGCCTTGGTATCCCAACTCCCGCAATGTAGCCTCTTGTGCGCCCTAAACTATTGTGCTCAAAGTAGCCGATGCCCTCTTGCCAAACCTGAATCTGATTTCGTACAATTACATCCAAAAATGTCGTTTCAGCCATCCCTATATCAAATCTCGTTCATGAAAAACCTGGCCTGACTGATACCAGATACGTCTGCAATGTAACGGAGGCGGCCCCTCAGATATCGTCTCTGTCTCGGCGTGGCGTAGTCGCTCTTCAAGGCCATGGCAAGCGGCCACATGACAATGAGACCGGCCTCGCCCTTGAGCGGGTCGTCTGGCTTAGTCGTGCCACAGGGGAACTGAGAAACAATGACGCCGTACCCGTTCCAGCTGCAAAAGTACGGGACTGCTGAAACAATGTTGGCGACCCGGGCGCTCGCGGATTGAACCAGGTCGCCGTACTCGTCGTAGTCGCTCAGGCCTTCTCTACCAGCCGATGCTAACCACGAGCTGGCGCGGATCATGGTCGTAATGAGGTTGAGGTGAGAACACCATGTGACCAAATGTAACACGGCCATGGGCAAATTGAAAAACTTGTACACTTGACCGTCGAACGTGGGTTCGGTGTCGAGCTCTTCGTCGGTTCGGTCAAAGACCCATTCGGCAACCTCGACCTTCCACTGCGGATTTGGGTTTTCGCTAAGCTTTCTGAACTCGTCTTCTAGTTTCCGGCATTTTTCTAGAAGCTCGAGCATCTTGTCCACAGTCTCGTCGGTAGGGTCCCTTGCCAGGGCAATGATGCGGTCCACGCCCTGCTGGAGTTGGTTGCAGAGAAGATTGATGTCAACGGTGGCGCGATTTGACCTCTGAACAGCCTCATTGTACAATAGCCATGAGTACCCGGACATTTCCGACTCTTTGAAAAGATTCTGGACTGATATGCATTGGTTGCGTGTCATAGCGAACATTTCCCGACCCTCATCGGTCTCTAGGCACTTCTGGCCACGTACTTGGACAATCTTGGCGGCGCCTTTGAGATGGCTGATGTATTCCTTCATTGAGTCCTTTGACATCAATGTCTGTAATACGTTAGCATAGAGTAGAGCCAAAACCATAATGATAGCTAACCTCGTAGAAAGCCAGCATCAGAACGGCCCCTAGGGTTTGATCGCTATCGATCTCCTCGGGATCGGCAATCGCTTGGCCAACTGCTCGTAAAGCGGCCACATGGTGCTCTTGTGCACGAAGGAGGGCAGGGCCTCTTGCTCCCTTCGACTGCCGCATCGCCAAGGCCGCCATAGATGTTGCCTTGAAGGCAGCTGAAAGGCAGACTGAGATCTGGCCACGGCCGAGAAAACGCGGCAAAAAGGCGTAGTAGCCCCGAGCGGTTGGTGTCAAAGGTACGTTGACGAACTCGGAGAGAAAGAGACACGAGGCTTGCTCGTCGAGCGGATTTGTCAATCCTCCAGGAACGTTTTTGAAGCATTCGATGAGGTCACCCTCTTCATGCCCGATTTTGAATGGGGATGAGTTTCTTCTTGGCGGGCTTAATGACGATGTTTTGTCGCAACAGTATCCGGGCGATCCGATCTTGATTTTCGTCGATGAGTTGGCGGAAGACATATTGCTATCGGTGCTATTTGTTCTCATCTTCTTGAGTTTATCGGCGGACTTTGACGAATCGCGAACGACGGGGCCGTAACCTGGGCAGTGTCTCTTCGACTTCGTGCATCTCATGCAGAAGGGCTTGGCCTCATCGCATTTGACCTTTCTTATCCTACACAGCTTGCATCCGCCCGAAGGCTTCCCCGTGTATACCATGTTTATGAGATGTCGTGTATTCCGGTAGTATAGATGAATGGACAAGAAACCCGAGAACGATCCAATATTGAAAAGGAAGGCGGGAGATGGGCTGAAGAAGGGGAAGGGAATCGGGGGGCAGACCCTGCGGCTGACTCGAGCAAGCTTTCGAGCTTGTCGCCTCCAGGGTTTTAAACCAGAGAGCCGAGAGATAAGTATCCTTGCCCCCCCCCCCCCCGACACGGACCAAGATCAGAATGGAGTGTTCCTCAGGTCATGTGATGAGAGTGAGCTGCTTGTGGTCATGATTTCCGCTGGAATTCCTATCACAAACTCAGGCGAGGCCCCTTAGGTAACGGGTCGCACCCTTCCCGCCCGCTTGAGCACGAGTGTCCGAGGACGGCATGCGCATGATATGATGTCGGTGCGCTCGGTTAGTCTGCAAGCCAAGATCACAGATCCCATCGTGTTTTGCATCTGGGCTATTTACAGCTTGACATATCCGCGGAACATTCGTTTAGATCTGATGCCCCAAAGTTGGGAATCAAGCCCCTCGCTTATGGTTCACTCGACTGGGCGTGCAGGTGTGGAGGGCACCCAGGCACAGTAAGATTCCAAAAGATGGTGCAGCTTAGGGCTTCGGATCATCACCAATTGCTGCAGGTAATGATGAAGCCGTGCGCGCTGTCAGCGGGTGACAGGAATCAAATGCGGCATCGTAACGCATGTGCTCTTTGACCTTCCCACGGTCTCGGTCTCGCACGGAGAAAGAGGACGTTTCAAAGGCACTGAGAGTGAACCTCCTCAACTCCCTTTTTCGGGGTTAACATATCGGCCGAGCCCCCCTGGAGTTGTTTCGTTTCACCAGGTCTCTGACGGATCCGAAAGCCATTGCGCTTCACAAGATCCGAGCTCCAAGGCGATCTGCTCCAGCTCTTTGCTTCATCCAGCTTCCTCGAAGAGACGAACGTTGAGTCACACGGGGCAGCTACAAGCTCTTGATGGCTGCAGAATAAAGATGACGTTGGCCATATTTGACTCGTTTAGAACAAGGGCTTTCCTATCTAGGTAGCAGAAGGGAGAAGCTTGTTTTGATCTGGACCGGATGTACTCCACAACCCGGCGATCATGCCGTCCGATCTGGAGTTGAAGAAACGCTGGGAGAGAAAGCTTCCACATCGAAAGAGCTTAGTACGGTGATAATCACGTTTGAATGGCAAACGCGATCAGACTTAGTCTGTGCAATGTGCACAAGGAACCCCCACATTCCGGGTTCGAAAAAAGTCGAGGGCCTGCTGTTGCAATGTCGAGTTGTCGAATGGAAGGCGAAGGTAGGCAATTCCTGGACACCGATATGTCGAAGAAAGTGGTGCAACCTTATGATAAGTAAGCAGTAGTCAAATCAGCGCCCTGTTATGAGGCTCTGGAATTGCATGCGGTTATCCTCAACATCAAATCGGTACGTGTCTGTCACAAAGTAGACTTGCTTCGGATAGCGATTTGTGAACGAGTGTATTTGGCATTTTGACATTATCAAGAAACAAAGGGCCAGAACTGTGACCTGGTCAGTGATCACAGCAAGCAGACGACCAATTCCGACTCTCCACTATTGTTTCGTAACGACCGTGAGTTTTAAGTCGCAAATTGCCCAGTAATTAGCCGAGACAGTAAAGAAGTAAAGGGCTTGTTATTGTCAATTTCCTTCTGTAAGATCTTACGCCGCAACGATCGTACTCGGTCGCTCCCTTTCGATTCGCTGCCATAACAAGGCATTTAACACCGAGAGTCTAAGAGAATTGTTTAATGATGGTCGGAAAGAGTTTCTCGGATCTGTTCTGGGTTTCTCATTCCATCGCGTACAACCTGACAAATTGTCAGTCAACAACACATGATACCTCTGTAAGCTTGTGCTTGAAGAGTTGACATTTGTACGTACGCAAGTCTTGGACGAAATGAATAGATTTCATTCAACTTCTGAGACTTTCAGACAAAGAACCATCGCCGGGATCAGTTGATTTTCTTGCTTGGGCCGGATGGTGGGACTCTCCCCTTTGGACGTGCAATCCACTCCGGCATATTCGAGCCTTCCGACGAAGACCCCATGGAATTCTTCATCTGACCGGTGGTGAGTCTATGGAATCAAACAGATTGACTCAGCGACCGTCGTTACTTACTTCGAAGTCATGGAGAAGTCCGTTATTCTCAGTGATCATGGCACGAGGCACCGCCTGCACCACAACATCCGCTAGCAAAAACGAAGCAATTTCGACCCGCATTAAAAAGAAGTGTATCAATGAACAGTTTCATGCTTTCAGGGCTGAAATGTTTTTTCCAAGACAAATACTAGGTCACCAACCATTCTGCCCTCAAGCTAGGGCGGTCACAGTAATGCTCTAATATATGGATCATTGAGCAGCATTGTGATACGGTTGATCAAATGCCGCTCGGCAAACATTTGGTATTGGATCTTGGAAATCCCAGGGGTTCGTTTTCTGCAGGGTCACATCAGATGTTTGAATTATCTGAAATTGATAAGCTCAAGATCCCCGTGCAGAGAATCATGCATGGCGTAAAAGATTCTCTGCCTGGCCCAATCATGAAGTGGTCATCCGCGGAGTAAGTCGGATCCTGCCGTGAAACCAAAGTTTACAGGCTAGGAATTCTCAACATGCCCCTGAGATCTTGTATCGTCGACGGCGTCAGACTTCGTCAAGAATAGTTATCCTAGGTTTTAGTTCCAAGGATAGACAATATTAAACCGATGAGGACCCTGATAATGTCTGTCGGTCTCTTGAATGGGACGGCGTCCGGCGAGGATGACCGATCACAAGCCTGATATCAACGGCCGCTCATCAAATGTTACCGGCTGCGTAAGACAATTCTCAAATCGTATGTGCAGCTATACACCATCAGTCGCGTTTGAATATGTCACATCGTTCGCAAATGAAGACATGTGCCTCAACCGGCATGTCTTCATTCAATGATTGAAGTATGCTTATATGCACAAGGGGAAACATGTCGGATAACGTAAGTGGAAAATGAGATGTAAGTTCCGGCTTGCAGTATTTGCTGCCCAATAACCCAGATACACCAAACGCGAGATTGAATTAGGATTTCCGGTTCTTCAACCGCGCGAAACTTTGCACTGGAAAGTTGCGGTCCTCCGGAGGGGTCGTTGCTGGTCAACTTCGGTGGCAAGGTTTGAGACCTGGGAAGACCCCCCACAGCGTATCCGCGTTATGTGGTCAGCTCAAGGTTTTGTCTAATCATATTTTAACCCCACCTAGGAGATCGTGCATTTCAAAGCTATCATTGGAGAGAATTCCCGAATTATCCCAGCTATCATCTAGGAAGACTACGCGGGTCTTGGGCGGGTGTGACATCAGGCGGAGGAGTAGGGTTGGTCCAACTTTAATGAGATGGCTGGTGAAGGGATACAGTGACTGACCAGGAGCTCTGGGAGTTTCCTTCTTCTTCATCGCTCAGCCTAGGCCGTACTAAAGCAGGCTTCCTAATATGATACTTCTACCATTTTGGGCTGAAAAGGGCAGATCTCCATACACATGGAATCAAGTGAGGCAAAGCACTTCGCACAAGGGTCTTAGCCCAACTTCCCTCTCGCCTAATTTTTCTTGGCATCTGCTGTTAGTGAATGAGTGAGCCTACCACCAAATTACTAACAGCCGAAAACTCTTCACCTCCCCTTGCCGGAGCCCGCATCCGCGATGGCCTCACAGCCGCCGTCGGGCACCGGACTGATGTCGGCCGACCAAGCCGACCCCGAACCAGGCTCCGGGACACCTCCGGAGCCGAACCCCACCTCAAGAGCTAAGCGACGCCGCGACGCCGAGGCACAGCCGACCCGGCCCAGCCTAACGGGAAGCCAGCTTGATGCCACCACCGACGCCCCTACCTCGGCCGAGGGGCCCGCAGCCTCTACCGCATCTGCTCCGAGCGGATCTGCCACAGGGTCCGTCTTGACAGCCCTTGCAGAAGAAGCTAGACAGTACGAGGCACGGAAAGACGTCTTTCTGACCATTGCACGGTCCGTCGACAGCGTTGTCGCCAGCTTTGACGGTTCTAGAAAGCAGATCGCGAAAGAAGCCACTGCCTATGTCATTCAAACCCTCAAGAGACTGATCAATCACGAGACAAGCCCAATAGCGGCCCGGAGTTGGGCGGCTGTCGTCGCACCGATGGCGGGCAACACCACTGCGGCGACCCGGAGCGGCCAGAGCTGCCAGAGCTCTGCCCGCCCGAAGGCCACACTCCCCGCCGAGGATCAGCCGCAGGCGCAGCCGAAGGAGGACCTCCGCATCTTTGCCCGCGTCCCGGAAGAAAGCTTAGCGGCCGCTCGGAAGATCGCACCGTTCGCCGTACGACAGATCGTCTGTAAGGCCGTTGGCCTGGGGCTAGCGGACCTTCCCCACGTCTACCATATCAGCACAGGTTACTCTCTGAAGCCGCGAAACAAGCAAATACAGGAAAGACTACTTACAAGTAAGGCAAAGCTGGCGGAATGCCTCGGCGCCCACCAAGTCGAGACGCCTATCAAGTGGCACACATACGTTGTGCCGCGATGCCCAACAAAACTTAC
>NW_026849106.1:0-131356 GCF_030867785.1 Colletotrichum acutatum
AGGAGAATTGATGTTTGGGTATGGAAGGCCTACGATAATGACGCAGCGACCCAGGCGATCGGAAAAGTTGATGCCTTCGCTCATCTTACCCCCGACGACGCTGAGAAGCAGGGCACCTCGAGGTTTGGGTGGCGCTCCCGGTTTTATGTCGGTGTCCTCGCCTAGGATAGCTTGGCTATACGCCTCCAGCACCTCGTCACTCGACCCGCCGCGGGTTTCTTTGAATGCCTGCTTCCTTTCCTGAAGACGCTGCCATATTGACTCGGGCTCCCCAGCAGTCCGGCTATCCCAAATTGCAACGACTTCGTCGAGGTACCCATAGCTGGGGAAGAACACGACAACACCATCAGGCACGACGTTGCACATGTTCAAAATGGCAAGACCAAGCTGGCTGACCATAGCCTTGTCGGCCCTGCGCTGGAAGCTGAACTCGAACGTAGAACTGGTGTCCCGATTTGGACCGGGCCGACTGCCTGCCAGGGTCCAGACACACAGGTTGGATGGAGGAATGACGTGCCCGCAGCTGAGAGTCGTAAGCTTTGAGGCGGAAAGATAGGGAAAGAGGTGGTCCTTGTAGTCGTCGAACGGAGACATGGTGCCGCCGGCGAGGATGACCGCCCTGGCGCTCGTGGCAATGGTCGAGAAAGCGTGTGTTGGGGATAGAAGTAAGTAGGAAAGTTGGATATCTGGCGGATTCGTGGTGAGCTTCTCGTAGAAAATGCGTCCCTCTGAGCTGAGATTTGTGAGGGATATCAGGAATGAGGATAAAATGTGAAGAACAGGCGTCGATGATCTCGGTGGTGCCTTGACGTGGCCTGCGTTGGCGGCTTCCTCTTCGACATGGGCCACATAGCTCTCGATCTTGTAGGCTAGTTTCGACTCTTGGATATATTGAATCAGGCGGAATAGATTGATCTGATCTATTCCCTTGCAGCGGAGGAGGACCTTCGAGTCGACGATTCCCTGGGTACTCTGCATCATGTTAGTCATCACATACATGGGGTCTCAACGTTGCGACATACCTTGAGTTTCGATTGCCCATCCATCCACTCGCTGAGACCCTCGACAACTCTGCCGACTTGCCCGACCATGACTCGGTTCTCTCCCTTCAACTTCTTGCCAAACTTCTTGACGTAGATACCGAGCATCTGTCGTGCCCTCCTTAGTTCGCTTAACTTCACCTCGGATGCATACACGTTGGCTACCGCGTCCATGATATTGTGTGCCTCGTCGACAATAACGACATTACCCTCCAGCTTGATGCCGAGCGCATCTCTCGCGTTCTTCTGTAGTAACAAGGGGTATGGCAGAGTAACAATCTCGGCACCAGCGATCGCCGCGCGTGATGCATAGTACGGACAGATAGACAGCTTCTTTCCTAGATGATATAAGTCTTCAATGTCAGGCAACGTGGCGTGAGCGGTGTCCCTGAACTGATGCGTCTCGGCAATATTCTCTTCCTTCAAGACGTGAGGGCACTTGTCCTTTGACTTTGGCTTCTGGAGTTCCGCACAACGGTCATTGATGGCGGATAAACTGCCGAGGCGCGATACGGAGGGGTTGATGCAGAGTTTCTGGCGTGACGATAGGGGCAAGTGCTTGACTGGCTCGTTGGGAGGTTGGTTGTCTTCACTTTGGCGTTGCACAATCGACTGGGGTACGGAGGATGGAAAGGATGGTCGTCGCAATTCATGGATGAATTGGGTGAGTTGCGAGTGCGTTCTTGACGTGTAGTATATCTGATAGAAAATCATGTTACCAACGTGCCCAGCAACAACAGGGGCTCTGCGCACCTTGACTCCGTCCGCGACCTTGTCCTCCTCTTGCTCGGCCTTGAGACTTCCCAAGCCAAACCTGGACAGGATGTCCTTTGTCTCCTTGCTGAGGCCGCTCATGGCGTCGCCGTCATTGGCTGACCCGGCAGCGTCTGGCTCATCGAGCAACCACTCATCATCCTCCTCACCTTCGAGAGCACGAGGCTTTGATCTCGAGGGGCCATCATCAAAGCGACGTCGCTTGGCACTGCGAGCTTCAATAGCCTTTTCTTTTTGACGAATCTGCTCCAACTTCTTCTCTCGCTCTTCCCAGGTGCGGGCGAGCTCATCTCTTTTCCGGCGCAGCATTTGCTCCACAATCCAGTCAGGCTCATCCTTGAAGTCGTCCATGTTAATTTTGAGCGATGCCTCGTGTTCCTCAACACGTTGATTCCGCAGCCATGTTAATGAAGCGCAAATGAGCGACAGCGATTTGCCCTGAGAAAAGCGTCAGCACTCGCGTGCAAAGAGTTACTTGCTGTTTATGGCTCTTACCGTGCCTGTTGGGCTCTCGAGAATGCCGACCTGGCCATTTCCCTGTTGCAACACGCCATAGGCGGTTTTCATAAAGTCAGTCTGCACATCATAAGGGGTGTAAGGGTGGTTATAGTCAATGCCGTCCGGGACAATCATGTCACCAGGTGCCTTGTCCGCCATGACGAAGTGACATGAGGGATGGGCAAGCAAGAGCCTTGAGTCTTGAAGCTAGCTATTTTGCAATGAAGAAGGAGACGTGTGTAATCAGATGTCAACAAGCATCAGGAGATTGACGTGGGCTCAATAATGTGACAGCTGGATCGTCGACGAATAAATATCCAGTCGAGGGATGCAAGTGATCACGGTTGCCAGGTGCATTGGCCGGCATCAAAAGAAAACAGACCCGTTAAGCTCACCTCGGTGAGGAAGGGAGCATGGACCAGTCGTGTCCGAGGCGAAGGTCAGGAGCTGGGTGAGCGGTGGACCGGGCTGGATGCAGAAAGGTGGGGCCATGGGGAAAACGACAAGGGGAACAGGCGAGAATGCGCTGCTGACATAATACCCTCATTCCTAGTCCAGAGCCAGAGAAACAACCTTAGGGCTGGCTGCCCTCCGCCCCGCCAATTGCCCGAAGCTCAGCCGCCAGCCTGCCACCACCACCATCACAAATTTCCTTCTTGCGAACTTTTTGCGAAAGGAAGTTCCTCAGCGATACTAACCACCGAAGTCGACCACACCCACAGCCGACGCCATGCCTACCCGATTCTCGCGCACCCGCAAGCAGTACGTCTACCAATCCCGCTCCGCTCCGATTCTATAAATCTGGTCTTTATTCCTCGTCGACGGTATCGCGCGCGCAGAGTCGCAGTCGTTTATTTCGATGGCCTGATATGGCCAGCGAACCGTCGTGAGGGATGGGAAGGATGAAAAAGAAGGAACACACATACAATGATGTTTTGGCTTCGTGCCATGCAGGCGCGATGGTTCAGAGGGGGTTTAGCATGTTGAAAACAAGGGCGTCAACATTGCTTCCCCAGCAAAAAGGAGGTCATCATACCTTTTCTAGACTCTTTCCTCGGCGTCGAAACACGCCGAGATGTGAGGAAAGGACTGGCGTGGTACCACCAACTCTGCCATTCTGCGATCCTGGGAGAATTGTCTTCGTTTCCAAATGTACCCGGAAGCTGACTTTCTCTTTTTTTCTCTGTAGCCGCGGACACGTCTCCGCCGGTCACGGACGTGTTGGCAAGCACCGCAAGCACCCCGGTGGTCGTGGTCTGGCCGGTGGTCAGCACCACCACCGCACTAACCTCGACAAGTACCATCCCGGTATGTTCTCTATCTCTCCAATGTCGTTATGAACGCCTTGCTAACTCGCTCTCCCAGGTTACTTCGGTAAGGTTGGTATGCGTTACTTCCACAAGCAGCAAGCGTATGTTTCCCCGCCCTGATTCTTCTACAAGGATTCCACCATCTAATACTGTGCAGCCACTTCTGGAAGCCCGTCATCAACCTGGACAAGCTCTGGACCCTCGTCCCCGCTGAGAAGCGCGAGGAGTACCTCGCCGGCAAGGGTGACAAGGTCCCCGTCATCGACCTCCTCCCCTTCGGCTACTCCAAGGTCCTCGGCAAGGGCCGCCTCCCCGAGGTCCCCATCGTCGTCAAGGCTCGCTGGGTCTCCAAGTTGGCCGAGAAGAAGATCACCGAGGCCGGTGGTGTCGTTGAGCTCGTCGCATAAGTTCAGTCAAGATCAAATCATACCAACTCTTCGACGGATGATGTGCATCACTCTTTGGGGGAAACAAAATGATGACTACATGATGTAGTCACGGGTCATCAAGCGGACGGCGTTCTGCGAATGTGTCATCCACAGCTCAAAAGCTTTGCGGGTACACGGGAAAAGGGCCAAGGAAAACGGTTCTTCATTTTTACATAATGATCCGACCTCCAAGGAGTTTGACGAATAAAAAAACGAAAGGCTCTTCCAGAATCAAAAAGTTCATGGCTTTGATGATATCCAGGGATCTTGTGTTTAGTGGCGTGTCTGGGTTTTCCATAAGGCGGACGGACGGGATACGATTTGAAATGGTATTACTTTTTACGTCTACTCGTCTCGTCCTGTCTTTGTATATTCATAAGTGTTCCCGTCCGTCTGATTCGTGCCTCTCAACATGATGAATGCTTTTCCCAAGCCCTTGTCTCTGAGGTACTCGAGCATTTTACTGTCGTACCCCCAAATCCCAAATGTTCGTCCAGTGTTTGTACATATACATGTCTTGCTCCCTTGGCCATCCGGATTATCCCCTCACTGAACGTGGCCAAGTTTACCCGCCATTGGCATCGAAATCTTTACTTTTTTGGTGTCAAAAACATTATCATTACGCCTCCAGCATATCCATCTCATCGTCATCATGATCCGTCTCCACCGACTGTTTGAGCTTAGGCTCCCGTAAGAACTCGTGCTCCAACGCATCCTTGGCACTGATGCGTCGAGCAGGATCGAGCTCCATGCACCGCTCCAAGAAATCGACGGCCAGCTTCTCGTCGTCTGTCAGGGGAATACCAGGCTGACCGTCCTTACCGCCATCGGTGCGGCACGTGGACCAGAGAATGATCTTTCCCAGCGAGAATCCTGCGTTGCCGACGGTAGGAATGTTGGTCTCGAACATGCAGCCATGTAGAAGTCCGGCCTGCTTCATACGCTTGACACCAAAGATGGTGGCAATCTCAATCATGGCCTCGACATCGTCGGCGCTGTTGAAAAAGGGGAATCGCTTGCTCATGATTGTCAAGAGGATAACACCCGCTGACCAGATGTCGATCTTGGTCGTCTGCTCGGTGCACTTGAAAAGCACCTCGGGGGCACGGAAACCTCTCGTGCCGGCACGATTCGCCCTCCTGGATGGCCGAGTGTCTGTCTTGGGGTAGCCCTGTTGAGGGCCGTTTTGGGATGCCGCGCTGTTGGTGATTCTCTGCTTGCGGACATCTTTGCTCTCATGGCAGAGACAAGGCTTGCTATCGGACCCTTCGCGTTCGGCCAGACCAAAGTCGACCAGCACACCGCGTCGTGACTGAGGGTCGTAGAGGAAATTTGTTGGTTTGATATCGCGGTGGAGGATTTTGTGTTCGTGGACAGCCTTGAGGGCGGTGAACAGACTGCGGAGGTAGATGGCCATGTCCGAGACCTTCATCTGGCGGAAGTAGTCGCGGAAGTCCTCGTGGCGGAAGTAGGGCAGTATAGCAATGACCTGGTCAGTGGACCGGAAGGCTGTGATCAGGGGGCAGACAGCGGCACAGTTCCTCAAGTCGTGGAGGAGCTCGAGCTCGTTGAGGATGCGGTTGGGGCTCGAGGTGACATAGATCTTCTTGATCGCGACATACCGGGCGCGGCGACGTTCGCGTGTTACTGAGGTATTGCTGGCGTTGGGCTTCAGAGGCGGCGATGTCCACTTTGCACCGAGATTGTCCTTCTCTTCAAGATCCCAGCTGTTATCGTAGAATTCGTATTGGAGGTCTTCTGCCTTGTAGACTGTCGAGAAGGTGCCTGCGGAGCGGGGGTGTTAGTGGAAGATAACAGACAGACAGAAAGAGCAATACGAGAGTGACATACCTTCACCAATTCTCTTGATTAGGCGATATCTTTGGGGGAAGCCGGGAAAGGTATCTTGTAAACGGTCCATGTCGCGTTGGACACCCGTGTCGACCACCTCGTCTTCATCTGAGCTCTCGTCGGACGGTTCCTCGACCTCGACCTCTTCCTCCTCGTCCTCGACCTCCTCGGTGTGTTGTTCGGACTCGGCCATCATCTCGGTGTCTTCTGTGCGGGCGTGTGGGGGATCTTGGTGGATTTCAAAGTCGTCGCGGCTGCGTTTGCGCGTGGCTGTGGCAGTGGCCATGGAGTGCTGCTGTGGTCTCGACTCTGCGGTCATGGGGCGGTGGGCCAATCGCACGTCTGCCGGGGCGGTCGAGGTACGTGCCGGGGCATGGAAGGGAGAGGGCGCGCGTGTAGAGTGGTTCAAGACAATGTCTAGGGCTGGAACTGTTGTTGAAGAAGCTTGGTATGGATGTGGGTGATGGGTGTGTGACTGAGTTTGTTGGTGGTGGAGGTGTTGAGAGTTTTGCTGCGGATAACTTTGGTGTTGTTGGTGTTGGTGTTGGTGTTGTGGTTGTGGTTGTGTATGTGATTGCGGTGGTGGTGGTGGAGGGTGGTGCGTCTGACGGCTTTGGTGTTGTGGCGGCGGAGTTGGCGTTGGTGTTGTTGCCCAATCGTGCCGGTGCCAGGCCTGGACGTCGAGGGTCTGGCCAAAGCGAGTCAATTGATCGATGGCATCCAGGTTGGGTTGAGTGAGGCCAGCTGAGGAATCTCGCTGGGTCGTACACTGCGTCATTCGAGGCTGTGGTGGAAGAGAATTGAGAGAATGTTTTGTTGTATTATTCGGTAGAGTTTGGACGATGGTTGTCTTCTTTGCAGTACTCCGGGCAGTACAAACAAATCGCTGAGGTACCTAACGGCAGGTATAGTGAGGTAGAGGTACTTGTGATGGTCTGCAGTCTGCAGCTGCAGCGTACAAGGCAAGGACTGTGATGTACGGTGAGGTGTCTGGGTGTCTTGGGAGGTGACCGAGTAGTATAATTGGACGCTTCTTGTTTGGTTTTTTTTTCGAATTTCTTTTTTTCTTTGCATCTGGCAGCAGGTGAACAGGTGAACAGATGAAGGTGGGAATCTTTTGGGATTTCTTTTGGTCTGGTGCGTCCCATCTGATGCACGTCGGCGGGCTCTTTTTCTCTCTGGGCTCTTTTCGCATTCGTCCCGTCCTTTTGCGGCGTGACCCGGGTGTCTACCACCTAAAAGGTACATCGCGGGTGGTTCTAGGATGAGCCCCGAAAGGCCCCAAACGGCTCCAAATGTGTGCAATGGAGGGGCACAGCGTCGGTGGTCAGTGTGATGGTCCCCTGGAAAAACATGATGCTGACCAATCATCTCGCTTACTCTAACCCCGCACCTCGAAAAAAAAAGTGACTTCCCACCAAGAGGTGGCAGATGGAACTGCCAGACACTGCCGGTCGCGTCGGAGCGTAAAAGAAAACAATAAACAAATTCCCACTTGGTTGCTAGGCGCATTCGTCCCCTCCACCCTTCTATCTGTGCCTAATTAATTATCTCCGTACTTACACACACACAAGCAAGGCCAAAACACATCGTCAACATCACAGGCCGTTTTGCGCTTCCTTCGCCTTCTTTCGCTTCCTCTTTTGGCACTGTACATTACTAACCCACCAGCAACTTGCAACACCAACACCACACAAGGTCACACGAGAACACCACGGCTGGTCACAGACACTGACTGTCCTTGACCCCTCGTCTCGTTCTATTTTATCCTTTTGATTCCCATTTTCCATCTTCTTCCCCTCCTCCCCCGCCTCTTGATCGCGTTCCGTCGCTGGGTGCGCATACCTCGACCAGACCGCAGCCATGGACTCGGTCGCATTCGACATCAACGATGCGCTCAAGCATTACATGAGCGATCCCGCCAGTATTCCCACCCCGGAAGCTGATGGCTCCCTCTTCGACTACGAAAATGACCCCGAAGGCCTCACCGCCGCCGTCATCAACCCGGTGCTCAACCCCATCGTTGATGCCGTCGCCGAGAATCCCGAGGCCATCACCCGCAGTGCCCATCTCGACTCACTGCAGTTCCTCCTAAAGTGCGCACCCGTCTCCCCTCATCCTTCAGATCCCTCTCTTTTGTTGTCCTCCTTTCCGTCGTCGTCGTCGTCGTCTTCTACTTCCAGGTCCCTTACAGAACGCCATTCTGAGCTATTCAACTCTAGGTACACAGCCTTCCTCCCGCCACAGGTTCTTAGCAAGATCTTCGACTTGATCATGTCAGGTTTGGCCGCCGAGGGCGATGCGATAAATCACGATCTCGAGTCTCCCGACGAACAGGAAACACTCGCCCACCACAAGCAGCTTCTCGAAATCTACGGCTTCCTCCTCCAATGGACCATCGCCGCTGTCGAGACAAAGGCCGCCGAAAAGTCATCAACAGCACCAGTCGCAAGGGGTCGCGGCAAGCCAAAGAAGAATGCGCCAAGAGACAAGGACGGCGTATGGGACTCGGCCACCCAACTACAGTCTGCTCTCGACATCATGAGCAAGGTCCTCAAGCTCAAGCTAACCAAGATCTTCCTCACAACCTCCGAAAGGGACACCTTCATCGGCCTGTTGACCCGCCCCGTCTACATGGTCCTCGAGAGCGAGCAGCGCGTCAAGAGCACATCCATCCGCATGCACGCCTTCAAGGTACTCTGCATCGCCGTCAAGCACCACGGCCACGCATACGGTGCGTCATCCCCTGCGGCGCATTCTTGCGCACTCGTGCTAACTCCTAGCAGCGGCCCAGATCTCCATCGTACAGAACCTCACATACTTTGAGCACCTTTCCGAGCCCATGGCCGAGTTCCTTCACATCCTCGCCGAGACCTACGACTATCCCCAGCTTGCCGATGAAATCCTCCGTGAACTCAGTAACAAGGAGTTCAACTCCAACGACACCAAGGGACCCAAGTCCGTCTCGCAGTTCATCGTCAAGCTCTCAGAGCTGGCCCCTAGACTGGTCATCAAGCAAATGACCATGCTCGCAAAACAATTAGACAGCGAAGTAATGCTCTCCCATCGCATGCCAGTAAAGCATTGCTAACGAACTCTACAGTCTTACACGCTGCGCTGCTCTCTCATCGAAGTCTGTGGGAACATGGTTGCCCACCTGGTCAAGCAGGATGAGCGCGGCGAGAACCACAAGTCTCAGCTCAACGCCTTCTTCGACGTCTTGGAAGAGCGCTTCCTCGATATCAACCCCTACTGCAGATGCAGAGCCATCCAAGTCTACGTCAAGCTGTGCGACCTCGAACAAAAGTTCCCCAAACGACGACAACGCGCTGCCGAAATGGCGTGCCGCAGCCTCGAAGACAAGAGCAGTCACGTCAGGAGGAACGCCATTAAGCTTCTGGGTGCTCTTATCAAGACACACCCCTTCACAGTCATGCACGGCGCTCAGCTTTCCCGCAAGGAATGGCAGGCACGTCTTGACAAGGTGGACGAGGAGTTGAATGCGCTCCAGCCGCCCGAAGGCGCACCAGGGCTCGGCGAAGGAGCAGACACCACTGTTGATCAGCAGCTTCTCGACGATGCCACACAGATTGAGCAGTCGCCCCAGAAGCCTGCGCCCATGTCCGACGAGCAAAAGTTCGAGGCGGTCCGCAAGGCCCGCGAGGAGGCCGCCACATCCGAAGCGATCGAGAAGCTGACGCTTACCAAGCGATACTACTCTGAGGCGTTGAAGTTCATCGATGTCCTTCACGAGGCCACTGGCACCGTCTGCCAGTTGTTGGGATCGCGCAACAAGAGCGAGGTCATCGAGGCCATGGACTACTTTGAGGTTGGTGACGCCTACAACATTGAGCAGAACAAGGTCGGTATTCGACGCATGTTGCGTCTCATTTGGACCAAGGGCAACAGTGACGAGGGCAAGGGCGTTCAGAGCCATCTCATCGATGTCTACAAGCGTCTGTTCTTCGAGGCGCCCGACTCCTTCACCTCCAATGATGCAGCCAACTTCATCGCCCGCAACATGATCAGTCTGACGTTTGGTGCTACCCCCGCCGAGTTGACTTCGTTGGAGCAACTCCTGAGTACCATGATGAAGCAGGGCTTAGTTCCCGAAATTGTCATTGCCAAGCTCTGGCAGGTCTACGGCGTGCAAAAGCGCGAGATTTCCAGAACGCAACGCCGCGGTGCTATCATTGTACTTGGTATGCTGGCGACTGCAAACCCTGAGATCGTTGTTGGTGAGATGGAGACTATGCTGCGCACTGGCTTGGGTTCCCATGGTCGCGCTGATCTGCAGCTGGCCAAGTACACTTGCATTGCCCTTCGTCGGATCAACCCTACTGGTCGCCAAGCAAAGGAGTCTACTGTTAAGTTCTCGAGACTGCCAAACGACCATGCTGTCTTGTCCAAGCTAGCTTCCATTACAGAGGTCCCGTCCGAGAGCAAGGAGTGGTACGGTGTCGCTGAGCAGGCCATCAACGCGATTTACGCCATCTCCAAGCACCCTGACACTCTCTGTTCCGACATCATTCGCCACAAGACGAAGCAAGTCTTTGCCGCTCCTCGATCGCGCTCAGCATCGCAAGCAAGCTCCCAGCCTAGCTCAAGACCAGTCTCGCGAGACGAAGCCGACTCCGTTTCTGTTGACGAGGACGGGAACGAGACAATTGTTGCTCCGGCACCGCAGCCAAAGAAGCGGGATGCGGCTGTCGGCCTCTCTCAGCTTCTTTTCATCGTTGGCCATGTTGCCATCAAGCAGATTGTGCACCTTGAGCTCTGCGAGCTCGACTTCAAGCGCCGTAAGCAGGAGCAGGAGAAGGAGAAGACCGCAGACAAGTCCACCGCCCAAGCGGGCAAAAAGGACGAGCCCGATGACCTGGACTTGATTGGTGGCACGACTGAAGACGACTTTACCGAAGCCATGGCACACATTCGTGAGCGTGAGCTTCTGTTTGGCCCCGAGTCTCTGCTAGCACAGTTTGGACCTCTCGTGTCTGAAATCTGCGCCAACAACACCACATATGCCGACAAGGGACTGCAGGCCGCCGCGACTCTCTGTCTCGCTAAGCTCATGTGTGTTAGCTCGGAGTACTGCGAGGCTAATCTCCCCCTTCTCATCACCATCATGGAGCGCTCTGCCGACGCGACAGTTCGTTCCAATGCCGTCATTGCTCTCGGCGACATGGCTGTGTGCTTCAACCACCTCATCGATGAGAACACCGACTTCCTGTACCGTCGTCTTGCGGACAAGGACCAGTCTGTCAAGCGCACATGCTTGATGACGCTCACATTCCTTATTCTGGCCGGTCAAGTCAAGGTTAAGGGTCAGCTGGGCGAGATGGCCAAGTGCCTTGAGGATGAGGACCGTCGCATTGCTGACTTGGCGAGGATGTTCTTCACCGAGCTCAGCACCAAGGACAACGCCGTCTACAACCACTTTGTCGACATGTTCTCCCTGCTGTCTGCCGAGAAGGGCCTGGAGGAGGAGAGTTTCCGGAGAATCATCCGATTCCTCCTGGGCTTCGTCGAGAAGGACAAGCACGCCAAGCAGCTGGCCGAGAAGCTTGCCGCCAGACTTACCCGCTGCGAAACAGAGCGACAATGGAACGATGTTGCCTTTGCTCTTGGATTGTTGCAGCACAAGAACGAGGACATTACCAAGACTGTCTCCGAGGGCTTCAGGGTTGTCCAGCTCCAGGCATAGAGGGGAGTGGCAGAGATGTTACAGGCTGGCCTTGTGGCCGTGTAGTACTAAGGTCATGGGTCGGCGTTGGTGGTTTTGCTGCTTTTGGTCGTTGGTTGGCTGTCTGACTTTGGGTATACCACTGCATGGATGATGAGACTTTACTTAATGATGCTGATGAATCGATTTCTTATCCACTTGAACTATCTATTGACAATGTCCTGATGGAGACTGTTTGTTATGCCGCTTGTTTACGTTTGTGGCGGCGTTCTATGCAAGTGTATATACACGCTTGACTGGCTATTTCAAGCTAGCAATCCTGCGCCCAAAGGTTCTTGCGTAAGGACAAACGCATCCCCTCCATTGACCTCAAATTGAGTCCCATTCTTGACAACTCCATTCACCCGGATAACAGACTTTTCAAGGCTCGTCACCAACGACTCCGGCAGGTAAATCGTTCCCTTGCTCTCAGCAGGAGTCTCAACCTTCATTGTCAACATCCCGCACTCGAACCGCCACTCAACAGCGACGTCTCCAAGTACAGTCGGATACCTTCCCTTGGCCCACTCCAGCCCCAACGTCTGCGGCTCAACTTTCCACTCCACAAACCCAGGCGCAATAGGCTGGATGCCGAGAACGTACCGACTCAGTTCCGCCGTTGGACCTGCAGCCCATCCGTGGCAGAGGGAGGTTGCGACGCCTAGACCGGGGGTGCCGTCTGGGTTCAACGTCTCCCAGAAGCAGCCTGTATAATTCTCGTGTTTGGGATGGGCCAGAGGCGCCCAGAGGGTTTTGAGGAGGGTCGTTGCCGTGGATGCGTCACGGGCGGAGAATGCTGCACGGAGATGGTACGAAGACGCATAAGGGCTGATTTTCTGCGCGAAGCCGGCGGATGAGGTGGAATTTGAGAAGGCTAGAGGGCCGGAAGGGAGGATGAGGTCCCTTGCGAGGGTAGAGAGGATCGAGGCTGTGGTGTTGGGTGAGGGCGATACGCCGGCTAAGATAGCTAGGGCGTTTGCGTCTTGTGCGAAGCCGGTTGTGAAGTTCGAGGAGAGGGTGTAGGCGTTTAGGTCCTGGTTCCAGAGGTTTGTGTTTATTGTGGACCGGAGGATGTCGAGGCGGGTTTGATACACTGTGGTAGTAAGACCTGCGTCGCGGAGGAGGGGGAGGGATTGTTGGAGGGCGTAGGCGTAGACTACGTTGAACTTTGTTACTACTCCGGATTGCGGTGTGTCGTAGTAGTTCCAGTCGCCGCCGAAGGATTCGTCTGCAAGGTTGAAGAGGCCGTTGGGGAGGGTTTGAGAGTTGGCCCAATCGAGCATTTTGGAGACCTTTGGAGCCCACTGCTTTGCGAAGCTAATGTTTCCTCTCATTTCGTAGTTTTGGGCGAGAGCGCTGAGGAAGTTGAAAGAGTAGCCGATGAGTCCTGTGAGGTTTGTATTCAGGGGTTCCATCAAGGGTGCTTGCTGGATCTTGGCGGTGGGGATGAAGAAGCCTGGTGTGGCCTGGTAGGAGCCCAGGAGGTCGAGGGAGCCGTCGATGAAGGATGTGCCAAACGTGCTTGCGAAGGCGGCGCCGAGGGCGACGTCGAGGGCGACGTCGAGGTCGCCTGTGTACGCGATTCTGTCGCGCCGAGAGCCGTCTACGATTCTATCGGCCGAGTTCGCGCCCATCATAAAGTCTGGGAGGAAGGACGGGGACGTCAGGGAGTTGGTGTAGATGGTCTCGCCGGTGGGTGTGCTGGCGGTGAGGTTGCGGAAGTAGGCTGCGTGTCCGAAAGATGCGCCGAACCCGAAGGAGCCGAAGTAGCGGGAGGTTTGGGTTAGGTTGAGGACTGGGAGGGCGTTGAGGGTTACTGTGATGGAGGTCATTGCTACGTTGATGTGAACATCATGCCAGGTTTCGAGGGTGGTGTTGACGGGCAAAAGGGATGTTGCAGGAGGGCGTCGAGACTGGTTGAGCCGGCGTGGGCTGTGATGGTATGGCTGTCCAGGTTGAAAGAGAGGTAGACACAGCTGTTGAGCGTGTCACATAGAACAGAGACGCCGAAACCGCCTTTGACGGGTTTGGCTTGAATATCGAGACGGTAGTTGAGGAGTTGAGCGGCCACGGCACCGGCTAGACCTTGCGGTGCCTGGCTTTCGGCGTAGGCGCCTTCGTCTGAGACTTGTAGAAAGTCGGGGATGGAGTGCTTGGGGATCTCGGTGAGTTGGACTGTTCGCGCGCCAGTGGTCCAGATGCGTGTGAGATCTTCATCGGAGCATTCGAAGGATCCGGGGAGTTGTGTCACGGGTATGGTGGATGTGGTGGGCTTGACGCCGATGTTGCGGAGTTGAAGTGATCCAGCGGATGAGAGGTTAAGCTTTTGGTAGCGAAAGGCGCCTTGAATGAGACGGTTCGTGATGAGTGAGGGGGCGGTGATGTTGTATTGGTTGACTCTGTAGGTGTGCATTGCTGCTGCGAGAGGTAAAGGACCGTCGCTCTGTTCCTCGTTAGTTCTTCTTTCGTTCTTACATTCAGGGGTACTGATGGGATCAAGCTAGTTACCATGTATGAGTCAAGCGCGACTTTGCTTTCTGCAAAGGAAATCTCGAAGCTCGAGGTATCGCCAGAGGCAGAGATGACCTCAAATGTAGGGAAGCCTTCAACATTGTGGCCATAGTCGAGGACCACGATAGAAGCAGTTGTCCCATCGGATGTGAGGGCTGTAGTCTCGTTCGAGCCAAAGACGATGGTTCCATTGGTAGACGAGCTTAAGGTTGACTTCTGAGCAAGATGGGGTCTTTGGGACCCATGTCGACCATTGACTGAGCTCAGTAGGCAGAAAAGAACACCAGCTACTCGGGCTCCTGTATTAGATGATATCAGCATGGCTGTGGCGTCAATAAAAGAAGAAAGAACACTGAAAGTGAGCGACCAAGGTGAGGCAAGCGAATGTGTTTTTGGAATGAGAGACAGATTGAAATGATAGTGATGAATTACCTTATTGTTATATGTACGTCTTCTTCTCCACGACTTTGAATTTTCCCAGTTTTCATGCTGTACTTCTCGCTCCTGGTCCGAGTTTGCGAATGAACCAAGCCGGAGTTGACGATCATGGGTGGATTCACCCGAGAAACGCGAGGGACTCGGACTCGACTCTCGCACACTCACCGAATACGCGGACCGAGGTCAGTGGCTAGAGTGCGAAAGGTACGAGAAGACTGCAGAGCTTTGTGTGGCTCGGTCTTCTTCTTAGTTGACAGAGTATGGAGCCTCAGTACTAGATGCGAAAACACGAATTGTTCGCCAGTGCTCCTTTGTTTAGTACACCTACGCAGGCCAGCCCCTCGTAGCCAAGCCGCCATCACCGGAGGACGAAGACCCCACTGCTCACTTGCTGGACATCATGGTTGAGTTTTGCTCTTTGGACTTTGGGAAAATCTGGCTTCGAATTACCTAAGAATTTCTACGGCTCACAAAAAATGGTTGACGGCTTTTCTTACTTCCATCTTTCTAGCCAGGGCCTCCTCTAGTCCACAGACTTCGCTACTTCGATGACGATCTTTCCGTTCAACTTGTTGGTAGCCATTTACCAGAGTTCGCCTTATTTTTAGTACGGCCCTCAAAGGTCGCCTCCAATAAAAACTTCCAATGAGCTGAGGCATGAGAATGGGAATCTGGCATCATTCGCCGTGTCTTCGCCGTCTCCACCTTGAGATGCCGGAGCGGCTCAGGGACGCGGGTCCACACCGATGGTCTCCAGCCGGCAGTCCTTCGGAGCCGATGGTCATCTTCGGTCCGAGTCCGAATTGCGAGTTCTTATGACAACTTCAATCGCAGACCTTGCAGTGATAGCCGCGTCTCGTTTCGCCGGTTGAGCTATCGGCGACTTTCAAGGCCTCAAATTCCTTCCTCAGTATGCTCTGATTTGTAACGATTCCCGAAAAAGGCTTGTTTCAGCCAACGTCTGCATAAAAGCCCATGATGCTGCTTGTAAAGACGACAGCGAAAGTCATGAGCTCTCTTCTATGCCAAATCTAAGAACCTCCATTTGGTCCCAAAGGAATTCGGGAGATAGCTACACTGCACCATAACATATTTTCTAGAAATTCATGGTTGACTTGCCGTCAAACTGAAACCTGGTACCTCAGCAGCCTGAGCTGCACGTATCCTTTCTATTTGCCGAAGAATATTTTACAGAATTCTTCGCATTGGCAACGTCAGGTTACAATGGTTGTGCAAATCTTGGCGGTCTTTCAATTGGATAGACCTACTCTCTGCCCAACGTGAGGCGATCGCCGTGTGCTCGTCCTTGACAACTGCAAAAATATGTCGATTGCCTCACTTTCACACATGGAATCATACCCTCCAGTCGATTTATCGAGTCCCACTTTTACCTTGAACGAACCCAAAAACTGCACAGATGGGATAGCTTCCAGGTATGGGGAGTGCTGTTGAAGATGAAGAGATGCCTCTCTGCAGGTGGGAAGACTGTCATGGACACGGGACACGACAGCACAAAAGATCATGGAGGAATCGGCCTTTTTATCTTTTCCGCTATAAAGAAAGATTGCTTTATAAAACGCATCCCTAACTACTTGGCTAGCACATCTGCGGTGGCTGAGGTTGTCTGTAAACGGAGGGCACAAATGTGCCCTCAGATACTCACCGCGATCTTGACTCCTCCTTACTATGGATTTACACTCTGCTCTTCGATTGGTCACAGAAAGACGCAGCTGTCTGCTTACAGGTCAGTCTGTCCTTACTGCCCGCATTGTCAACACCTGATACAGGATGTCTTTGCGCTGCCGCGATCTATTAGGCTTGGACTTCACTGCAATCTTAACTCCCCTCGACGGCTACACAAATTACAGCAGAAAATATAGCTTGCTGTGGGCCACGAAAAGGCGCACCTGTCAGCCTGCATGCCACGCCGACACCCTCGACCAATGGCTGCGTTGGGTGCAAGCGGTCTGGATGCAGAATAACGGGCGAAGGTTCACTGCAATTTGAACTCATCTCGAGGGACCAGAGACGAACAACATAACCATCCAATTGTTTCTTTGCGCTCGACCCAGTCTGTCTGTATTTGTGTTAGCATACCAACTCACTTCATACACCCGACGATTGAGCCGTTGACGTGAGCTTCGATCTGCATGTCCACTTGTCGTTTCGTCGTTTCGGTAGAGATGTGCCGATCAACGTAGGGAGTTGTGGAGCCCGATGAGTAGCTCGCGTGATAATTGAACAAGTCGTCTTGATTCCCTCCATCCCGAAAAGTATCATATATACGCGTATCCGGATACGGCCTACATGGAGAAGCGCCGAAGCGCGATTGGGCGTGGAGATGGAACTCATTACTATGCCATTTCAAGGTCGCGTAACATAGGCTCAAAGTCTCACAAGACACTGAGCTTTCAGCCTTCTTCGGGCTCTATGCCGGGTATATGGAGACCCGCTCGGCCCGGTGCGGTGCATTACATGGTCTGGGTGAAGGCCGGGCTTACTTCCCGGCCCAGGATTGTGAGGGAATCAACCTCCAACACTCTCGTCAGCTTGAGAGTTTCAGAGGTAGTGAGCGAATTGGCAGTGTTAATTGAGCAAGTAGGAAGAATTTTGGTGTAGTTATTGTGGTCTAACAGTCATTGACATTTGGGCACGTGGTAAACTGCAATTTCACCTGCCGTGCTGGTCACTATCTCTAGTGGCTAGTACAGCTCAGTCCCAAAGTCAAATGGTACTGGCGACCCTGTCTCGACGGACTTCGGCTAATGAGCAGACCGTGCCTAGTAAACACACGCTGCATACTTTAGTTGCGGCCTCCCGACCACTGCCACACATTTTACGCCGCTGATTGGGAGTGAAAACACTATCTAGGATCGGCTGAGGTGTCGTCAATGAGCGACCAACACTAGGCAAACAACATGTCCTCGCAACTCTCGTTCTCAATATTGATCGTTGGAGCGGGGCCATCCGGAAACACGGCAGCGGCGGCTTTGGCTTCTGACGGGCACCAGGTGACTGTACTCGAACGCGGCTCTCGACTTCAAACACGGGGAGGGAACCTCATCGTACAGCCTTCCGCTGTGAAATGCCTGAATCTAATTGGCATCACAGAATCTCTGGACAAGGTATCTGTGGAAACCGTCAGTGACATCCTATGGAGATATAAGGATGATGAGCCGTTCACAGTTACAGAGGCTATTCCCAGTGGGACGGTCCGGAAGCCTACCGATAGGCCATCACTGCAGCGAATAACCTACGAAGCTGCCATTGCCGCAGGAGCCACACATCTGTTCAACAAGAACGTTGCCAAAATCGTCGAAGAGAAAAGTGGCAAACTTCGCGTGGTAGTGGAGGATGGCAGCGATTACGAGGCTGATTTTGTTGTTGGCGCTGATGGCATCAAGTCACGCATCCGGGAGCTCATGTTTCCCGGACAAAATATGAATGCCGTAATGACAACCGAATGCATATTTCAGACAGAGGTCGATATTACCAGGGTGCAGAACGACCCAGTCGCCGCTCCGCTTGGCGTTTGCTCGCACCATCTCATGTTTGGTCCCGGACTTTACTGCGTCGGGCGGCCGACTGCTCATGGTACCGTTCGCATCCTTCTATGCAGTCTACATTATGGGCTTCCATCCGCTGATGCGGATTTGGGTGGGACTTGGAATTCGGATGGCAACCCTGAAGAGATCCGCGAAATGTTCAAAGGGTTCGGTGCGCCGCTGCGTGCCTACATCGAATGTGTGATTCGTGGGGGGTATCCCATTGACAAATGGCACATTGCCACAGCACCAAAGATGGAAACCTGGATAGGATTTGGCGGACGGTGTATTCTTCTAGGGGATGCTGCGCATGCCATGTTGCCGCATACTGCCCAAGGGGTGAGCCAAGGCATCGAGGACGGCTTGGCTCTCAGAACAGCCCTTCGCTGGTGTGCCAGTCGAGACAAGCTGGCTGCTACTTTGAAGAAATGGGAGGCTCTTAGAAAGCCACGCGCTGAAAAGATGTTTGATGTCGGCTATGAGAACATTGTCTTGTTCACCCTTCCTGATGGGCCAGAGCAAGAAGCTAGGGATCAGAGACTCTTAGCTACGGGTTTCACTGGCCACCCAACGGACTGGGATAGCGTTAAGATGGATGCGAATGCTCCAACTAGGACGCCAGAGTTCACAAAGTGGGCCATGTTCTACGACGTAGTTGAAGAGGTAAGTGGCAGTCTTACATCTTTCATGTCCGGACGTTGAGAGAATCATATTGACACGAAGTATTGGCTAGACCAACAAACTATTTGCCATGGACCGTAGCTCCTGAAAGGGGGTATATACAGCAAGATAGAGGACGGATGGAAGTATCAATTCTTTTTAACCGTGCTGAAGGCGCCAGAGACGAGGAAACGCAGTTCTTTAGACGCCAAGCAATGCGACGATTCAACCCCTAAATGAGCATTTAGCTGGTATGCTTGTGTACAAGTGGCAATAGATCACCATGAGGCCCGCTTTGCTTGCATTGTGCCGCCCGCTTGTCCTCGGTCACAGTTGAGCCAGACCTAAGACCCGATAGAGGGTTATTGAGTGGCCGTTGCCTTGACGTGACTATCTATCTTGATCAAGAACCTCGCCTCCTTCACCATTATAACCCAGAATGAGCTCAACTGCCTTCGCGGAGTTCAATTTAAATCAAGAAATTCTTCTGATGGTTTTCCTAAATATCGCAGCTGGAGAAGGCTGGATTCAGAGATAAGAAGTGGCCTCAGCTAGGAGCGACAGCGATAGATTCTGCTTGTCACTTCTTCAACGATCTTTGCGATCACCCAAACAACTATAGTCTGGTTTCCCATAATTGTTCCTATACTCTGTGACACTACCATCTCTAGCTGTATTCATTGTCTTCAATCTCTGAGTTGTGGTGTTTACCTGCGATCGGACCCATCGCCTGCTGCTATAGCCTTGCAATCGTGGGACAAGTTTAGGTCCTGATTACCTAGCTTGTAAAGGGCCCTTTGCATTCTCTTTGCTGGCATCAACTCGCTGACGTTGTTGAACCATAAGTGCTCTAAAACAGCCATCTTGTAATGTATACTTGGATGGTCTCCGATTGTACTGTGTCCAGTCGTCTGGACACCAAAAGGTTCGCCTCATTTTGTCAACTCGCCTCATCTCTGCACTGCAATCTTAACCCCCCCCCCCCCCCGAGCGCTCGAGGTTCAACGAGACGTGTGGCTAAATCAAAGCAGCAGTACTCGCAGCGCCGCAGCCAGACCAGCGATTACTCTCTACATTGCAATCTTAGCTACCCCCGTCGGTTCTAAGTACAGCAAGAAAGAAAGGATAGGTAACCTGCCCTGGGCCATGTTTTTACACTTCGTCTCTTGCCAAGAGCCACAAAGAGGCGCAGTAAGCCAGGATAGCATCAGAGGCCTTTAATGACGCAGATGGTTCACTGCAATTTTAACTCATCTCAAGGGATCAGAGGTAGACTCATAACCTTCAAGTAAGGCTCCTCCAAGAACCCCGATTCCCTCTGCAACTTTCGAGAGGCATACTGCACACAGAAAGGCATGACCCCAAGGCAGTAATGTCGTTCTTCTGCCTCACCAGGGGCATACCGACCAGATACCATGAGGCAGTCTGAAAGTCGACATAAGGACCAGCATGATTGAACAAGTCGTCTTGATTCTCTCCATCCCGAAAAGTATCATATACACATGCCAGCGTTCTGCCAGCTTCTTTTGCCCCAACCCATCTTTCTCTCCAACATCTCCCCTCCGAAGCCTGCTCTCTTCCACCAGGTACAGATAAGAAAAATCTAGTTCTTGCTCTGCGGCGCAAGAGCAAAGGTGGGACGAACGAATCTGTGTCATCAATTAGCCATCTTCATCCAAATCCCCATAGACTCCCTTCTCCACCGGACAATAGTCGGCCAGAGGGAAGTGCTGTATCAACATACCTCTCGTTGTGGTAGACCTTGGTGTTCTCGCCCAACAGCTCCTTCTCTCTCGCCTGATCGGCGTACCACCTACGAACCTGGTCGCGGTCCTCCTCGGCCTGGAGGAGGGGGATGAGGTGAATACGCGCCCACATCTTCTCTCTCGCCAGCTCGCTGTGTCTTGTCAGCATTGTGCTCCTCGAGACTGTGTGTCCCGTCTAATTGCTCTATTCCTCCCTCGGTATATGTTCGTCATTGCGTGCTTCCTGTTGTCGATGTACCTCACTGCCCCTCGTTGAGCAGTACGGCATCTTGTCAACCAGACCGTCCGCAAGCCCGTACATTACTCGGATGGGAGGAATATCGAAATCGTCGTGTCGGGAGTAAAATGATCGCAACGTACTTGGCTTCCCGGATACCCTTGGTCAATTGATACCATCCGTATCCCATCACCAGTCCCATACCGATCAGCATTGTGCCGGGGCGGAATCCACGGGCGGGCAAGTTGCGCTGTTTCCAATAATCAGCATGGTTCCTCCAGAAATCTGTGGCTCCTCGCCGTCCCCATATCCGTGGTCCCGAGTCCAAGTGTCCCTTGCCTAGCAACCTCTCATCGTCCCAGTTCGGTATCCTCGGTCAAAGTGTCACTTCAACAGTCGATGGCGCCTAACTTTCCCGTACCCCAAATGCCTTCTTGCCATATTGCTGCTCCCATAGCTAACCCGCTCGACCCGGTCGTCCCTTCATAAGTCCTCCTCTTGCGACTCCCTCACACTCCATGCTCTCCCCAGTCCCTCCACCACGCCAGAATCACTCACCTTGTACTGCACAGCCTGGTAACCCCCCACGGGCGGCATATCCTGAGGCATCCTGTCTCAATCGTTTCCTACCGACCCAACGCGGTCGGCTGCGCTCGTCTAGAGGGTATGTATAAAGTGTCGTCGAGTGACTTTCGTCGGTCAGTTGCTCCTTGGGTCGGCGGAGTCAATTGAGTGCGTATCGAACAAACAATTGTTCCGTTCGAGAGAGTGGAAGGGGGGTATCGACGTCGATTCGACGGGGGTGTGTGGGTTGCGATGCGATATGGTGGTCGTCGAGCTCGAGATTCGGGGACAAGCTTTGGCCTAGGGTGCCTGAGGTGATTGTTTTCGGGTCGATGGTGATTCGCTCAATTGGCCGATGGCTTATGTAAGACATACTGTGGATCCATCTTTTCCACCCTCACCGAGGCGTGCCCCCCTTGGGTCTCGGTGAGCAATTGGACACGATTGAGAGGTACCTATACATGTGTACAATGTCACTTAAGTTTGAACAGAGATCGACTACTCGAGTTGATTCATATAGGTCATAAATCTCAAGTGGCTAGATATGCACCGACCCAACACCAGATCGTCTATTCACCACCCTCAACAAGCAGTACTGCACTTTGAATCCTACAAATATTTGCACATCTCAACTCCATGCCATGCTTCGCCAACGGAAAGGCTGGGGTATAAACCGAATAAACCATAGCCAACCAACTTTTTCTTCCTCACTTTCGTGGCCTTTCCTTCCTTAGCTTATCTTTATATGCATCATGCCTCTCGTTGACCGGTGGTAAGGATCACTAGTCCTCTCCGGCGGCAGCGAGCTCAGCCTCAAGGTCTGCCTCGAGATCGTCCTCGTCGAAGTCGTCAAGTCCGTTCGCAGCAACGTTGTCCGGTATGAGCGCGACGTCCTCCTCGTCGCCAGTAACTTGAGGAGTGGGCAGGCTGCTCGACTCGTTGTTGTCCTCGACATTGGGAGTCCGTACTGAGCTCAACTTGGAAGCACCACGGCTCTTGGCAATGCGTTGCTTCTTGGACAGCGCACTACCGCCTTCATCGGAAGCCGTGTCATCTTCCATGGCTTTCCTCTTGGTACCGCCAGTGACCGCATTTGAAGACTCTTGGGATGAGGGCAGGTCTTCGCCAGCATCGGTATCGCCACTACGGCTTTCCGTATCGGCATCTGAGCTGTCGTCGTCGCTCCCGAGGAACTCCTTCATCTCGTCATCGACGCCTTCCCAGTCAAACGACTTTAGGCCGTCTATCGGGCTGACTTGACCGTCCTCAAACTCGAGCATCATATTCTCTTCATCGCCGTCCTGGTCGCCTTCATCTTCGTCCGAGGCATCGTCGTCTTCCTCGAGTACGCGTTGCTCGCCCGTTTCGTCAATAATTGTCAAATGCGGCCGTGAGTCGTCACCATCGGCGTCAGAAATCGTCTCCGCGTCTGTTGACTCGGACATCGCTGGCTGGCGGCGGTCTGCTGGGTGGACCTCGACCAGGTAAGGCGCTTCGTCGACGCGCTGCCATTGACTGAGGCAATCAGACAGCCAGTTTTGGCTGACAATCTTGATACTCGGCATCTTGGCTGCCTGTCTGACCTTCTGCGTCCGCGGGCGAGACGTAGAAATAACGAGATGGGTGACCTGCTTGGATACCCTAGTCGAGATCTGGGCGCCAAAGCTCATGGCTTGGATGCCGATCTCGGACTGTAAGACGTCGACGCCCAGTGGTACAAGACCAGACAGGACAATCGTAGTGCCTTCGAGGGTCGCGGCCTTCATCGTATCGAGGACTTCGCCAACGTCTGGCACAGCGTCAAGGTCGATACCGTCGTCGCCCGTCTTCTTACGCGGGGCAGACTGAGCAGGTGCGGCAGCGCGCTTTTCGTCGTATTCGGTGTAGAATTTGTGGTGTAATTGGGCAAGGTGTTGCTGTAGGTAATGTAGCTCAGCATCGTCGTCGCGGAGAACTTGCGACCGATGCTGTACTGTCATGATATGTGCTCCGTTCTCGGTTTCCTGTGTTGCCTTTTCGTTTTGTTCGTCTTCTTTGTCAAGCGCCTCTTGCATGTGGAGCAGCGGCCGTTCCTTGATTTGCTGTTCCAACAGTCTTTCTTGCTCTCCGCTTTGTGCTTCCTGCAGGACCTTGTCGTCGCCGCTGCTCATCTTTACCAGCTCGTCAATGGCAGACACCTTGCCATTTGGTTGGTCGGCTGTTGATGCCTCGCTCGTCTGTGCTGCGGTTGTTGCGGCGACTGGTGTTGGCTTCGCTTCGGGTTCGGGCGGCGCGGGCAGGATGTCCTGTCTCTTGGGGAGGAAACTCGAGTTGATATCACCAATGCCCTTGAAGAAATCATACGGCACAACCTTGATCAGGTTGGGGCGATTGCTCGGCCACACGTCTGCTCTGTCGTCGATAATGACCACCATATTTGTGTTCACCGGGAATAACCGCTGCAGACTCTTGGAAATCATGCTTCCGTTCTCGTCACGGCTGATGACGCGGTTGCCGAAGAGCTTCTGCTGGGGGTCGACGATTTTGGCAATATTGAGGGCGTATGCGCGTGTTCCCATTGTGTAGACGTGGAGCTCGTAAAGCTCGGCAACCTTCTCGAGGAACTCGGCGAGACCGGGTCGCATCTTGATGTAGTACCAGCAGCCGGATGTGACCATGCCCCGTGGACCTTCATCGTTGAGCTGGAACTTCTTGACGTCCTTGACGGCATTGTAGTTGGGATTTGACGGGTCCTCCATCCATTCGCCAACGGTGGGCTCGATACAGGCGTGAATGATGGTCTGGTCGAGATCGACAACGAGACTAAGCTTCCGTTGTCGTAGCAGACGCTTCTGGGTGTCGGACTCGGCACGCGCAGCCAGGTCGCCGCTGACCATGAGGCCGGTCTGGTCGTGTGTCATGTTGATCGTGGCGCGCTGGGTATCGCGTTCGGCGGTGGCCCAGTTCACCTCGGTCATATCCTTTCCGCAGATGGCGCACAAGCCTTGGAACTGGATCTCGTGGGAGCAGGCCTCCTCGACCATCATACACGGGGCGTCGCGGGTGAATGTCATGCCTTCCTTGAGACGCCATTCTTTGAGTGTGCCTTCGGCCGGACTATCCCAGCCGACGACTGTGGTTTCCTCCTCTTGCCAGGTGTTGCCAGCGATGGGGTCGCCGACCTCGCGCATCCATTTGAAGGAGTACTCGAGCACGCTCTCCTGTTTTTGGACGGCGTCGCCGGGGCGCTTGAGGAGTTTTGTAATGGTAATCGGGTAGCGCAGTCTCGCGCCGAGTGAAAGTAGCTTGCCCATGATGACGGCAGGCTACTGGGAGGGTTTGGTCTAAAAGTCTGTCGCGGTGGGAAAGAGCCAAGGTTAGCAACGTGAGCTTTGTTGAAACACGCGCGTGCGCGCAAGTGGATGAAGAACTGGAAGATGCAGCAAGCAAGGGTTGTTCGAAAGTGGACGCGACACGAGGCGCGGTAGGCGGCAGCGAAGAGAACCTTCAATGACGTCTCGAAAATGGAGGGAGGAGGTGCGACGAACCTAATGAGACTCCCCCAGTAACAATCGGAGAAGGTGCCGGTGTAGTGGCCAATCCCATTGCCCCGAAGCTGATGAGGGGAGTTTTTGACGAATACGCAACAGATGGGGAAGCTCTGGAGCGTTGCGCCGGGATGAAATGGACGGATAGGTGTGAGATGGGTGAGTAGCTCAGGTATGCAGAGTCGTCGTCGTCGTATTAGTTGGTGGTGGTTGATGGTGCAGGATGGCAAGAGAGGGAAGAAACGCGTGGGACGTCCGTATTCTTCTTAGCCTTGGGTCTTGACTGCCTTTGCCTTAGTCGAGTTATTCCTCGGGTTGTAGGCGCAATTGAGTTTTTGATGACGTGATGCAATTGGACGGAATGCTGGATCTTGTCGCGCGAGATGTCTGTTTGTTTGACGCGTGTGATCCGTAATGTGTGGTGGGATGAAGTCGGAGCTGGTTTCGATGCGAGTCGCAATGGGATATCGAGCTGTGGTGCTGCTGCTGATGCTCCTACTCGCTTGGGGTTCGGCGGGTGTGGAGGTTTTGGAGCTTGGGGATTTCGAGTGGAGGTGGGTAGGTCTGGACCGAACCGTGACGTACACCGCAAGCAGGGCGAGGTGAAGGCAAGGTGAGGCGCGGTAAAGGAGAGCCAACGGGGAAAGCCCAGGTGAGCCGCGAGACGGGGTGGGGTCGGCTGTCGGGGAGCACTGACCACTTGGGTAGCTGGAATGGGGCCGGTCGGTCGGCCTATCGCAGGAATGATTTTCCGTAAGTAGCTTTTTGGCGGCGGGGAGGTCCCGTTGAGTGGGGCTGAGTTTACCGAGGACTGGCAGCGGAAACACTGAACGGTTTGTATTGGTGTGTGTGTACCTGTTCTGGCGGGATCAAGTACTTCGGGGTCTTCGGCAGTCCGTTGCTTTGCCAAGGCTTCGAGTGTTTGGTGATGGAACGTTGAGGTACAGCAGCTGCAAGCTGATCTGACTTTTACAGCTGTGATGTTGATGATATCGTTGTCGAGTATGCGTACAGGTGATTTATGCACTCTTGTTTGTAGCACCTTGCTTGTTGTCAGGTATCTGACAGACTGGCAGAGCTGTGGTGTGATGTGATGGGGTCTTGGATGATACGATGCTGAGATGGAAGAAAAGGTACAAGGCCTGAGCTGTCGAGGTACAAGGTAAAAGCTGGTAGCGTCACTGCTGGTCGCTGGCAGAAGGGGGAAAAGGCAGCCTTTTTGGTGTCCGTCCACCACTATCAGCCGAGCCACCCCCTTCTGAAAGAGTGGGATGCGATGGCCTATTTGTACCTGCTGTAGCACCCCAGCCTGCTTCTTCGTGATGCAGCGATGCTCCTCCTCCTCTGCCCGCTCATGGCGCCAGCCGGCTTCAACTGGTGGCCGCCTGGTGACCCCTGCATGAGAGCTTCACGAATCACCCCCTTGTTCATTCTCCAACTCGTCCCTCACTCACCCTCACCCTCACCCTCACCTCACTCCCCTCTCACTCACAGTATGTCAGTCTGTCTCCTGTGCCTCACCCTGTGCAGTGCCAGTGCATGTGGCCTCTCTCTTATCCCAGCTGTGAGCACCCAGATCCATCATCCCACCTCTGCCAGCCAGTCACACCTTTCTGCTCTCTTCATTGGGTTACAACAGGGAGCCTCTTCAAACAGACACAACCAACAAGGAGTCACGTGAATAAGGAGCAAGAACGCTCCAATAAGTGAACCCGATGAGAAGAGTGTCACAAAGCCTCAGTACATCCACCATTCCCAAAGACTTTCAACATTACCTCAGCTATGCCCACTCTCTGTCACGCGCCTGGGAATAAGCTCCACTGAGTAAGGTGCCTTAAGGTATGGAGTAGAGCTACCTGGGAGGCAAAATGCAGTGGTCAGCAAACACCAGTGACGGGACCACCTGCATCAGTGACTCCCTCTCCAAAGTGGCGTGAACTCGGCACCTCACATGAGCAACAGCAATGCAGCGGCAGCCTCCCACCACCTAACCTCAACCTGCCTACCTCCCATTCTAGATCTATTTTGTCTCCTGATTCTATTCTGGCTTGTCAACAAACCCCTCCCATCCGGCCCTATCCAGCAGCTGCTTTCAGCTCCCTCATTCTCTGCCGGCATTGCCTTGATGCTGCCACCCTTCTCTACCTACATAAGGTAACTTATGGGGAGATGCGCCAATAGCGTGATGATCCATGTAAATCGCAATGCAGGTCAATTAAGGTAGAGCGGAGAGAGCTTTCCCCCAGACTTTACCAGCTCTCTATACCATTGTGCATGACACCTCTTCCTGAGAGCATCGAATAGGACTGAATACACCAAAGCCATTGAGAGTCTACTTGTACGCTTCTGTTAGATCTGCAGCAAACATTGCTCTTGTTCGTCTGTAATGCCAGACAAGGCTACTTCATTACCGAGAAAGGTCATAATCGAGTATTAATGTACTCTCTATCCATGAATATGGGTGCCGCATTGTCCCGTATCCCCAGTGCCGTTCTGATCACGCCACAACCCCGTAAACCAGTCAGTCAGTCGTTCAGTTTCCCCCATCTCCCACCCCAGACTCTGAACCAGGAAAATAGAATATCTTCCCCACAATCCTCTAGCAAAGTCCGTGAAACGCCGCGCCAGCCAATGTTCATTCATTTCGATCAGGTAACATCCCAGAATCGCCGACGCATTCCCATTCCGATACCATTCCATCCACCTCAGATGTCGGCCCCAGGGTCAAGTCGCGTAGGATGCTGTCCCCTAGCGCCTCGTTGAGCAACTCCTGGTTGACCCCCTAGGCCACTGGTTGCTGTGAGGGCGAGGGTGAGACACGCATCACTCTGTTTCCCAGAGGCTTGTCCCCCGGAAGCCCGGGTAGTGTCCCCATTTCGGACAGCTTCTTGGTCGTCATGTCCGGGTCGGGCTCGTCGTTTCCTATAAACGTCCAGCTCTCCTCGGCCTCTTCGTCTTCGTCTTCTTCGGCATGCGCGTGCTTGCCTGCCTTTCTCTTGATCAAGCTCGTCGCGTACTCCATATCGCGGTACAGGCACTGAATCGCGTTTTCCACGCCACGTTCCTATTTATGTATGTTAGTTGACCACAGAGTCTCACAAAACGATCAGAAATGGAACTTACACTGCGAATCTGCTCTCCCAGCACGCGAGCCTTGACAATCATACGGTCGTTATGCGTAGCTTCCCAAAGCGCACGGGCGAAAGAGACTGCGCCCCATTTCTTCAGGCAGATACCGACGCCAATATCCTCGACTCTGCCACCAAAGAAGAATTGGTCGCCAAAGAAGGGTCGGATGATGGTCGGGATACCAGCCCTCAAGCTGGCACCCGTCGTGCCGGATCCACCATGGTGGGCGGCTGCGTCAATTTGTGAAAACAGCCAGTCGTGAGGCGCACTCTTGATGACGAAAATCTCGGGCGGGATAATGGGCTCGTCCTTTGCGCTGTCCGCCTCGCCCTGCTTGGCCACACGATCCGACCAGCCCTTGGACAATATGCAGCGAACATCGGCCTTTTGAACGGCGTCAATGACCTCTTGGGTCATCTTGGCCGTATCGTTCACAATAATAGATCCGAAGCCGACATACACGAGCTTCTTCTCGTCCGCTCTCGCCTTGGCAATGAAGTCGACAAGTTCTTGCGGCGGCTTGAAATCCGTACCCTCCTCCAAGAACCAGTAGCCGGTGACGCGAATCCAGTCCGAAAAGTCGAGAGGCGGCGCGACGACATACTCGGAAAAGTTGTAGAGGAAAGGAACCTTGTTGGGCTGCATCTTCTCGAGGCTGGTGTTGGGCAACTTGAGTGTGTTGTTGCGCCAGCGGTTGACCTGATGAGCAGTCGCCTTCCAGAAAATGTTGTCAAACATGACGTACGTCATGTAATTGTACGCACCACCCATCTTGTATTCAGGCATAACAAACGCATGAGGGTAGGCTCTGGTCCGGGTCCACGGCATGGTGAAGGCTCTGAAGTAGGGAATCGAGAGCTTCTCTGCAATATGAATGCCCGCCATGGCACTGGGACTCTCAATAAGGAGATCAGAGCCCTGGCAAGCCTCCCATGCCGAAACCAGCAACTCATCCAGCCAACCGCGGAACATGGAGTTGGCCTCGCGCAGGAAAGCCCACGTGAATGTGCCGTTCTCGATGCAGAGTCTCATGAGCTCACCAGGATCACCGTCGACCTTTGCGAATTCGATACCGTGTCCCTCGATCCAGTCCTTGAACTCGGCGTGAGTAGCGATCCGAGGCTTGTGGCCTTCTGCAATCAAGCCCTTACACAGCGCAATGTACGGCTGAACGTCACCTCTGGAGCCGATCGTCAAGCAAGTGATCTTCATCGAGTGGGGAGGCTTGAAGTTGAGAAATGAGGCTTTCGGGTCGTCGAACAATATCGTCGGAGCATCGCTTACGCCTGAGCCTTCCTTTGGCAGGCGGAGTTCGTGGTCGTGGAATTCCTCAACTTGGCGAGCCTCCTTCAACGCGTCACGCTCGGCCATGGCGTTCTCCTCCTCTTCCTTCTCGTCCAAATCCAGGTCTCCCGACTCCTTGAGGTAGCGTGTTGTCTCCAGGCTTTGCAGCAAAGTAACAGCGCAGTCGTCTCTGAGTTCGGCCTGGCCAAACTCGAAAAAGACCTCCTCGTGTCCGCGAATGACAACCACCAAGCCGGAGTAGCCGAACCGGAAACCCTTCTCCTTGTCCACGTTTTCAATATCCTTCAAGGGCAGAATGAGCTTGGTTCTCGTTCCAGGCAACAAGCTGCGGAAGCAGAAGGACTTGTCGCTGATGTAGATCTTGCCGTACAATGGCAAGACACGCAAGATGTAGCCGAAGTAGGTCGCTTGAAGCTTCTCCGTCTCGGGTAGCGCGAAATGTGCGCGGAATCGATCCATGGAAGTCTGGATCTTGCCCTCTGCATCCTCGTATAAATCTTCATCGTCCGTTTTAATTTCGGGCGGAGCATCGTAGTGCTTTCGGCCGCCTCGCCACATGCCAGACACCTTTTCAACATATCCCATTGACTCCGTTGCCAGCATTGAGCCCAACTTACCACTAGTGCTGTTGAGATACTGCGCAAAGGCGCCCACTCGCTGCAAGGGGAATGCACCCATTTTAGTGATGCTTTGCAGAGTAGGAGTCACGGGAGGCTTGTCGCCATCATTGATGGAACCTGTTGTTGCAGCATGCTGGCCACTGTACGCGGCCAGTGCCGGGGGACTCCTATCGTCACGGCGCTGGTTCTTTTCGAGCTCCGTCCGGGAAGCCGAAGCTGAGCGTCGCACGGTGGGGTTCTGGAAGACGTCGCTGCCACGTAGAATTTGGCTTGCCGATGGGTCCTCGTTTGATGAAGCCACCATGCCAGAATAGCTCGGATCTTCCATAGACGACTGCACGTATGAGTCCGTAGAACCCTGCTTGTGGATTCCGTGACGAGAGTCATCAAGACGGTTCCGGCTCATCGAGCGCCGGTTACCGCTGAAGCTACGCCGGGGCGAGGAATCGCGAATGATAGTCGACAAGTCCAGACTACGGCGGCGGAACCCCCTAAAGGCATCGAAACTAGCTCGCGCAGCATCCATACTGGCGCGTGGGCTGAGAGCCGAGGGGCTGTGAGCAGACAGTGGCGACAGCGTCGCCTTGACAGCATCGGGCAGCTTGGTCGTCCTAAGCTTCGGCGGCGCGATACGTCTACTTACGCTCATGGAGCTGCGGGCCGAAGCTGGCACCGGCTGCTTCTCTTGCCTCTCCTGCTCCTCCTGGGCCTGCGCTGCCTTGAGAAGGGCGGCATCCTTTGCGCTGGACGAGGCATCCTCAATGAGAATCTTGAGCACACTGATGGCGTCCTTGCCGAAGCTGAAAAAGGAGAAAAAGTATTCGTCAATGGCGTAGGTCTCGTCATTGTCAATGACACGAATCTTGCAAGTATCGGCGAACTCGAGCATTTGGGTATCCTCGATGTCGATGACATTCTCAATGGGCAGCGAGATTTTCACACTGTCACCCTCATTGTGAGAACGGAAGATGACTCTCTGCAGACTCTTGACCCATTCCTTGGCACTGGGAGCGCTATCGGCGCGGAAGTGGTACGTCCGGTGGTGAGTAACGACGGTGAAGGTGAGGCCATCCTTGTTGTTGTTCACGCTGGCTGAAATACCGTAACGGAGGTCGATCTGGCCGCTGGGAAAGTAGACATTGGAGGGGTCCTTGTAGTATGCTAGAACATCACCCTTGAGGCGGAACCAGTATCGATTATACTTTGGATTGCGCTTGCCGCTCTTGGACAGATAGCCCGACTTGACGACCTCGTGCTGTGGTTTCTATTAGTATGTATTGCAGCAAGATGGGCTATAGCAAAGGTGAGTACGCACCGCCTTCTTTGGTAGGTAGGCATAGAAGCAAATGTGCTTTGCCGTGATGTACATATAGCCCTGGAGTAATACGCTCTGGAGCAACCAACAAGGGTATTCTGCTTGCATATTAGCCTATTTATGCCCATTACTGGCGGGGTATTATTCATGAACATACCCTCAATGACAGCTTCGGGGTGGTCAAACTCAAAGATGTCCTGCAGACGGCGCGCCAACGCAGTGGAGTTTGAATCGCCAGAGTCGCTGTAATTCAGCTGGTCGCTAGACCGGCGGTCGACGTCGAAACTGGGTCTTGCGGACATTTCGGCCTTTGCCTCGAGCATCCTGCTCATAACGGGGGCCAGGCGGTGGCCGTCTTGGTCATCGTCTTCTCTTGTATCATCGGCGGGTTGGGACGGAGAGGGCTCGGAGGTGTCGCTAGCTTCCTCGGAGGTGGGCTCCAGCTTGGAGGGCTCCTTTTTCGACTTGTGCCGTGGCAGACGTGGGAGCGCCGGTAGCGATCGGAGGAGTTTTGAGCCGGAGATCTTGCGCCGGTGTTTTTCGGTCTTGGAAGAGGAATCCTTCTTGAGGACGGTCGTCTTTGACAAGTCGGAGTCATTCTGGCGGCGCTGTTTTCGATGCAAGAGGTGGCCGATACCGTGGACCTTGTCGTCGCCGCCTTCCAACTTATCGGCACCGTGACGGCGGGTGGGTTCGTCCTCGTCTCCGCTCTCCTCGTCGCTGGATTCGAAGCGGTCGTGGAAGTCCACCCGTGAGCCGGCCGCAGCAATGAGACCGAAGATGGACTGGTTCATGTTCATAAACATGGGCGGGCCCTGCTGCGGTACCAAGTCCTCCTCTCTGCTATCGTCGCCCTCCTTTAACCTCTCTGGTAGCTCCATGGTAGGGGTATTTGATTCGTGCCGCTTCTTCTGTAATTTTTTGCCGACGCGCTTCTTCACATCGTCCTCGCCGAAGCTGACGCTCGCGGCGCCAGCTGGAGCGGGCGACGCCATCGCTATCGGCGTGTTTGTTCGGTCGGTCGGTCGGTCGGTCGGAGGCAGTCGCTATCTTGGTGAGGTAAGGTAGGACTCCAGGTGTGCGATGACAACCTCTTTGTCCGGGCGGCACGGATGGTGGAGAGGCGGGGAAGGGCGAAAGCGAAGTAGACGATGCTGCGGCGGCGGAAGCGTCGCACTGCGGAGAGGAAGGTGGGAGGGTGGAGGAAGAGTCGTGTGGCTATAGCGGGTTCATTCGGGCGATGACGATAAGGTTTGAGCTCGCGGGAGTGTTACGGGACAGAGAACGAGGCAAGCCGGGCCCAGAGTCTGAAGGCGATCAAGTACAGAGTTAACGGTCAGGTAAGGTGAGCAAGGTAGCGAAGTAAGCAAGGTGAGGTAAGAAAGGTATCCGTGGGTTGGGCCGTTGGTTTGGGATGAAGACGGAATGGCAGCCAGAAACACGGCGGCAACCTTGAAGAATGTACTGTGTAAGAGAGAGACAACAGAAAGTTGAGGAGGGTGGCACAAAGACGAGAGTCAAAAGGGTTAGGTAAGGCAGAGACGGCAGTACTTTACTACCTTGGGTACTTATTAGCCCGTAGGTAGGTAGGAGAGAAGATGGTACGGCTAGAAAGCAAGAGACATGAGGACTGCGGATTACCTAGTACGTAGTAAGAGGTAGGCACCTCGTTGATCAGATGGGAAATGGAACAGTTGAATGAAGGTTATTTATTGCTGTGCCTGAACCCCGGAAAAGACGGGGGGGCTGGGATACAATTGTCAATTGATGGATGGCTCCAAAGGCAAGGGGAAAGGCGGCAATTCACAGCCATCTATCCGTACTACGAAGGTATTTGTTAGGCAGTTCGGTCCCGTAGCATTCACCTTTCACCCTTTGAGTTACCTCAGGAATCCATCAGGTAAGTAGACGGTCAAAATAACCGGGAGCAGCCAGGTCTCTTCAGGTGGAATGAGAGTGTTTTGAGAGAGTCAGAGACTCATCCTCTCACAGTCTCACTTGCTTCATTGTCTTTCGGAAGTGCACTAGCAGCACCTTAGCAGCAGCTGGACTCCCCCAAGTTCTGTGCGCAGCTGCACGCGATGCTGCGCCAAAAGTACGCGCATTTCCTCCTCTCTATCCGCAATGTTCCCGAACCTTGTGGACCTGGGATGCATGGATGCCGTAGGTGCTCCTCTCAGGGGTCCAGTCATTCCTCTCACTTTCTCTCTCTGTTTGCTTTCCCATTGGACCGGTGTCTTGAACAGAGTGGGTTCATCTTTGGTTGCTCCAATGTCTGATTGCATGAAGCTTGTGATGGCCCATGGGTGAGTGGCCCCTGCCTGCTTCTGCCTCTGCTTACCCAGTTCCCAGTGGATAGGTAGGTTTCTGACTGGTCATAGGATAGGCAGAATACCTTGTACCTCATTGCCTCTTCTGGCTCCTCTCAGGCTTCTTTCTTTACACAGAGGTGAGAGTGAGATGAGCATGATGAGCAAGGTGAGGGATGAGAGGCAACAGAAGAAAGGAAAATGGAAGGAAGGCGTCGTGGGGCCCCACAAGTACAAAAGTACAACCTACCTAAGAAACTGCAACCAAGTCCCCTGTGGATCCCCGACATATCCCTACCCTCCCATTGGCCTCAGATTAAGCTCCCTTATCGATAAGCAACTCCCATGACGCCAAAGTGCCCCATCCGGGTCCCATCACAAGATCTTGACAAAAGACATGGGTTGCCATGTGAGCCGACCACTCCGGCCCAGCGCCGCCAGCCTGACCTCGCTCGCTCCCGCCAGACCCGAGGCACACATACCTGTCTTCATCAGCAGATGCATATCGAGACCACTCAGTATTCGCCTTCAAAACACGTTGATACTTACTATCCAGTGGCCAAATACAGTCCGTAGCTGCCGTCACTCACCTGAGCTCAGACTCACTCACAGACCCCAATTCAAGGTGGTAATGAGGGAACCAAGCCTAAAATGACATCAGCCCAGAGTGACCGCAAACGACACTCTCTGGCATGAGCAACTGTCCGAGCACTCAGATTCGCATCGCGGGGGCATCCCAGATCTGCCCCATATCAAGTCCCCTCTTTTGTTGAGAGCCGCCCAAGCTCTGAATGAGAAAAAATAATAAACGCATTCAACATCGTCGGATCTCATTGTTTATTTTTGTCAGACAAGACTTTTTCAACAAGATGGACCATGTTGTGGTGGGCCTCTAGCCCTCACTCGAGGTGTTGTCCAGTGACAAGATCATAATAGTCTCATGTTGATTCTGAATGAGTGCAAAACAAAAAATATCAAAATAATTCGCATCAATATGAGCACCTTGATATTCTAATTCCATACTCGTCGTAATGTAGTTGTTATTCACTTTGTCTCTTTTCCTGGTCTCTAAGCCTTACGCAGTGGGCTCCCTTTCTTTGCACAATGTCAAACTGAGGTGGGTTTCAATGTCTCACTTAAAACCCGACCACTCATGAATCATATAATTCTCATACGAGAGCTTCACTACCATGGGGGATGAATTCCTTGCTTCCTCGTCCTTGCTTGTGGCTTCCATTCTTCCAGCAGCGTTTGTTCCAATTGAAGCGATGTAAGTAACAAACTGAAGACGCACTCACACATGGCGGGATACAACTTTTTATCCCAGTGCTTAGGCTTGACAGCTTCCATCATCCTCATACAAGAATAACCCACGGAAATGGCTAGCAGGAGTCCGGCTTGAAGTAGTTACGACACCAAGGTGCGCGATCGAAGAGCTTGACTGAAGCCGACATCCGGACCCGAAATGCCGGTCACCATCGCCGAATACTACTGCGGGGGCGGGGCATCAACACCCGCGCGAGAGGGGGAGACGGGAAGTGACGACGTTGCGCAGTATATAGAACTCAATCCGTTTCTTGACATCATCTCACATTTCCTCTGCTCACTGCGTGTCTGTCCTCCGTCTCAAGCTTTCCATCACCGCTGCAAATCTCGGGCTTCCCTACAACTTTAGAAACCACGGACCACCACCAAGCGTATCTTACCTCGAGATCTAGCGCAGCATGAGGTATCTCAGATCCCCTCACGCACTGCTCACCTTGCTCACCTTCTTAGCCTGTTTGGCGTAGGTGACTGCCTTTTTCTTTCCAATGATGAGGAATTCCAAGGCTCGCGTGAACATGAGCTCCAAATACTAACTTCACCCAGTCCCTCGTCGCAACAAAGTCCACCCTTCAACGAGAGTAATCTCCCAGAAAACCGCACATCCGCCGCCTTTCCCCTTCCCGTCCCAACACTCGACCTCGACTTCCGCATCGTCGTTGACCTCAACCCGCTCATCCCCGTCGGCGTCGGCCCATTCGGCCAGCGGAACTGGATTTCCTTTTCCGGGGGCGCCTTCTCGGCCAAGTGGGGCACCGGTACCGTGGTCGCCGGCGGGCAGGACAGCCAGATTGTCGTCAACGAGACCCTCAGCACCGCCGTCGAGACGTCCTATCTGCTCAAGACGGATGATGATACGCCGGCGTACATCACTGTGAAGACGACGGGATGGCGGACTGGACCGAGGGAGGTCATGGAGAGGCTGTTTGATCCGGCTAGGGCGAATGATGTCAAACCCTCCGAGTACAGCTTCCGGTTGAATGTCAAGATGGAGACGGGAGATGAGAGATACAAGGATATCGTTAACACTGCCATGTGGGTTGGTAGTGGTGCTCGGTTGGGAGCTACGGTCATCTATGATGCTTACCGGGTGGTTTAATCGCCTGAGTGGATTCCGAGTAACAAGGAGATGATCAACGATAAGATCTTGTCAATTCAGTTGAGCTGTTTTATAAGTCTCATTGGTAAATACTTTCAGACAGAATCAAATGTTCATATGACAGAATGATGATGTGTTACTTCCGGATTGAAACCTTCCCCCCCCCCCCCCTGAATTTCCCTTGAAATTAAAATTGATAGGAAATACACGAGAAAAACCAACATAACACCAACAACGGCCCAAGGTATGTCCAAATAGCCAAGAAGCCTTCTCAGTCAAGTATTATTCATGGAAACACTTATGGACTACATGAGAGTGACGAAAATCAGATGCCAGGAGATGACCCATGCTCCTGCTCACCAATTCAGGGCTTCGTAAACAACCACATATGCTATGGAAAGCCAAGGGCTGGCTGATTTTGGGCACACTTTTAATCCCGACTACGCCCTGCGGTTCTGCTTGACTTATATCCTATCACTATCCAAACTTGCGAGCACTGATAGGACCGCGAATGAAAGAAGACCTCTACCGATCGCACTCCATAGTAGCATGCCTTTTTACTTGTCAGAGTCATGCGATCAACCTAGATACAAGTGTTCATGGTAAAGGGGGAATGAATTCCAAGCTTCAAGTCTGTTCGAGATGCCTTAACCTCATGGCAACTCTCCCCATAGTATCCTAGTGCCCATCGCCCTCTTTGGTTGGAAGCAAGCAGTGACTACACTCGAAACAGTGATGGTACCCCACTCGAGATAACTTCACCCATCCAGTAGTCAATCTAGCTGGGCTGTTTCAGTCATTGTTTGCTTGTTCTCCACTTCCTTTCTTGTGTCTTCAAAGACGATTAGATACTGGTGATTGCAGACCTTCCTTCCACTCCTGAGCTGTCAAATCCTGACACACATCGGTGTTGTGGGTATGCGCCTTTATGGCAGTATTTCCAGCGGCAAACGGTCACGCATTAGTTATAACAATGTAACCAAAATATCCTTTGTCCAAGTCTTTTCCACAAATGCCCCGTTGTTATCCAAGCAACACCTGGCCGAGATCCTATAGGCGGCTTCAAAGCCGCATAATAGCGTTCGGGACTATCATGACCGCCGAAACCGCACAGAGCTGACGGCGTCTGCCTAAGTATGTACTGGATCATAGACAAGCTCAAGTATCCCATCTCCTAGAACCCTCCAGAACACATGTATAAAGTTGACGGCTTGAAGCATCCGCCACCGCAGTAATGACCTCATATCCACCAACGCCGCGCAAAATGACAATCCAATTCCTTCCCTCCCCCCATGGCCAAGAAGGCAATCCACTATACACGAAAATCCACTAGTATCGTACCTATACCTCCAGGCTTACTGCCACAAGCACAGCTTTCCACTTGCTGTACCACCGGCCACCCAGTCCATCGTCGGATGGAAGTGAGCGACAGCAGGAACAGCCGAGATGCCATCTCCGCCCAACTGCGCAAGTTGCTCGCCATTGGCGGCGTACACGTCGACGAAACGGTTCATGTTTCCAATCACAAATTTCTGAATGCCGTCCTTCGGGCGCTTTTGCCACTGGGGCTTCAGAATAGTGACCCAACGGCCAGTCTGGTTGTTATGCTTCACGACATGCTTTGGATCCATCTCGGTGCTCTTGTCCCAGTCGGTGCGGTCCGCCCAGTCGTAGATCTTGATTGTGTCATCGTAGGACGACGTGGCGATTTGGCCCCCGGGACTCCATGACGCGTGAGAGACTGAGAGTCGAGAAGTGTGCTCGTAGAGCATGGCAGGGTGTCTCATATCACCCTTGCCGGTGATCTTCCGCAAATCCCAGATCTTGACCGTTCTGTCGAGAGACGCGGTGGTGAGAAGGTGCGGCTCCCGCGGGTTCAAAGAGAAACCTCCAATCTTGTTGTCAGATAACTGCCACATCTCTGTGGACTTGGGGTCGCGGATGTCGACCTTTCCAACGGCGCCGTTAAGAGTGGAGAAATAGATAATGTTCTTATCCGTTAGAGGGATATCGATGGCAGACAGCGGGATATCCTCATTCTTGTCCTCGGGCTCCCAGACGGGCAAGCATACGTCTTTCTCTAAATCCAGGACACGGACGGTAGAGTCGTATGAGGACGTGTAGACCTTTTGCTGCTCGAACGGAGAAACGATGATGGTCGTGATCGTTCTAGTGTGGATTTTGTAGGCGCCAATCTTGGGGTCAAACCATGCGTCCTCGTCGTCATCGTTCTCCGGGGGGCCATCCTGAGAGGCGTCGAAAACACCTAGAGCGCCTTCCTTATCGCCGGCGAATACCAGGGGCTTGTCCTCGGTAGGATGGAAAGTCGCAGCGTAGATGCGCAAAGGACAGATCTTGATGTCTGGAAGTGTGTGAGCAACTACAACCGAAGACAAACACACCATGCCTGACGTACCTTGCGGGCTCCATTTTTCATAGAGCTCCAACTTGCCCATCTTCTTGCGCAACTCCTTCAGATCCTTATCGGACGTGTTCTCCACGTCTTCGTCGGTAAAGGTGGGAACGCCAGGTTGGGCACCTCGAGGGACCAGTGCACTCAGTCCGGTAATTCCGTTGTTGAACTTTTTGCCGTCGACGGCGATGTCTCCCAGACTAAGGTTGCCACCGATTCTGGTCTTTTTGGCTTTTTCTTGTGCAGCCTTTTCTTCAACCTCGACCTCGTACTTGCGCTTCAGGGTCTCGTTGTCGGCATCGAAGCCTGCAACGCGAGCACTGCGACGGACCGGGCCAGTGGGGGCAACGGGCTCTTTCTTGACGGGAGTCGATCGAGACTTGGGAGCAGGCTTGGGCTTGGGAGGCATGATCTTATTCGAAGCCTTGGCCAAGTCGTCCAACATGGTCTTGTTTTTCGCAATGTTTGCAAGGCGCATCTTCTCGAATGCACTCATCCCCTGCTCCTCCTCTGCCTTGACCTTGGTGCGAGCCATGATTGCGGTTTCCGGGGTGGGTAAGGACGGAAAGAGGTAAATGTATGCGATCTGACGGAGAATAAGTTGTGGATGCGAAGATGTTGAGAAAAGATTCGGTGTGCGAATACGTGTCAGGCTATGGTTATGTCGGCGCTGGGCAACGTCCGTACTCGTCGGTAGCGGGGCTGTTCACGATAGAGTTGAGCAGGTTGAAGTGGTGATGATGAGGAAGTTTGTGACTTACTGCGAGAATTGTAAGTCTGAGGGCGCAATTGATTTGCCGATATTTGTTTCAACCTGTCGCAACAGTAGCCCAAAGCCAGATGTGGGAGTTTGGAGGCCAAGAGAAAGTTGGAAATTTCCGTGGAAAGAAAGAAAGAGGCAATTCAGAAGGAGTAAACCACGACCGAAAGAGCGCAGTGGAGGCGAACCTGCCTAATTGAAAGCGCGTCGCAACGCGTCGAGCTCTCCGGCGGTTGCAGGGGGTTTAATGTCTATTACGTCAGCCAGCAGCACTCGCGCTGGTCCCTGCATGGCCCGAGCTTCCCCTGTTGGATTTTTGGATGGAAATTTTGTTGCATCTGCAGATCTGCAACTTTTGATCATCGCAAAGTCAAGTGCATAGCTTGCGCTTCCACCATACAACACACGCACACAATGGCTACGACATTGATGCCCTTCCTCTACCAAACGAGGACAATCCTCAGGGCCTCCGTCTCTGTTCGATCCTTCTCAACAACCGCGGGCCGGCTCCACCCCCGAAGCCGCGGCGCGCAAAGCATCCCCTTCGAATGGGATGGCCCTGCCCAAGAACGAACCGATATCCCCAGCGGCCCGGACGGCGAGAGAAAGTCCACCATTACCCCGACCGAGAGACAGGTTTTCCGTGCAATCTTCGACGACATTGCGAAGCGCGGTGGCCAGGTCCCGCCACAGGCTGCTACCCCAGGCGCTGCAGACGACGCCTCTTCTTCCTTGCAAGTCGAACCCGAACCCGAGTCCGGATCTCGCGATGCCATCCTCCGCAAATACCCCCCTGCTCTGCGCCGCGCGGCTGAGGTCGCGCTTGGAATGCGCCAGGTGCAAGGCGACCAGCTGACCTCGTCGCGCATCTCCTTCAAGCCGGAAGAGGAGCTCGAATCAGACCTGGAAGAAGCCACCAAGCTCGAAGCTGCGCGGAGGGACGCCCGCGCCCAAGAAGCTGTCCGCCTACAGGCCCTTCTGGACCAGTGCAACACAGACGTTGAGGTCTGGAACGTTTTGGAACGCGACGTCTTCTCCATGGTCGCAAGGCTGGGTATCTCTGAAGACAAGCAGCGCCAGCCGGATCCGGAAAAGAAGGTCAAGCCCTCGTTGCACAAGAAATCATCCAAAAAGGCCCAGCCAGACGCCCTCAGCATGGACTCGCATGGTCCGCTGTACTCCATGCACCTCCTCCAAGGCCTCAAGACGCTGGACCAGTCCTTTGCGCACTCCTCCCCACTGGCGTTGAACGTCCTCCCGCGGGTCAAGGAGCTCGGCCTTGCCTCGTATGTCCTCGGCGTCTCTACGCCATTCTACAACGAGCTGGCCTCTATACTCTGGTACCGCCACGGTGACACACAGGCTGTGCTCGCCGTGCTGGACGAGATGCAGTTCGCCGGTCTCTTCTACGACATGCAGACGCTGCGCCTCATCGATACCATTGAGCTGGCCCTAGACTCGTTTCGTGGCGGCAAGCTGGGGGTGTTCTCCCAGGCTGTTGGCACCATGCCAGGCTACAATCTCGATGTCAAATCTAGGGTGGCGCGTTACGCGCGAAGGGTCCGCCATAGCCTCAGGGAGCACAGAGGTAGTGCGCGATACTAGGACTCCTGGTGTACAGTAAGATGGTGATGGATAACTGCTGCCAAGGCCTGAGAGAGGCGAGGCTGCTTGTACAAGACACTGTAACATATCTGTAAACATAACACTCCGCATAGCGAATCCTCATCAGGATTGGAACCATGGATAAGGCGCACGACGTTCCTGGTTCATGTATGTAATCAAGATTCAATAACACCAAAAGTTCCAACATTTCCAAGGCATAGACGCGCTATATTGGGCATCTCGATATTGGCTGAGACATTAGAAGCAGACCATATGCGCCTTGCGATTTCCTCCCTAGGAAAAGAAGAGGACAGACAGGCTGAATAGGGCAGAACAGAATAGGAAACTACTATTCCACTGGCTTCTCAAGCGGGCAGCCGGACTTCAAACCGGACTTGTTGGGCTTCAAAGAAGATCGGTGGCCCCGAGGAATTTTTAAGCCTTTTAGGTTCTTGTAAGCCTTCGGGAACTAAACAAGTGTGCTCACCCCCACGCCATAAATCCATTCCTGGCTATCCTTGAGCACTTTTCTCTCAATGTCTTTGTTCTCAGCCCTAGATCGGTAGACTTCACCCCCTCCCAAGATTCCAAATGGGTTTGAGAAGGGTTTGGGCCTGGTCGACAGTTTTAGTTATTAGCCAGGGCGTCCCACAGCCATGTTGACGGGAAGGGCGTTATTTCGTCTTCTTTCACTACATAAACCTGTTAGAGACGGTGCAACGCCGCCAGGAGAGAGGGCTTGGCCTGCTTGCTGCCACTTCTTGGATCTGAGATGTGTGCTGGAATCGTCCGATGGAGAGGCCGTAGCTGAGGACACACCTCTGTGCGGAAGACTGAGGCTTCTGGTCCCTGGATGGAATCTCGTGAGCTGGTTGTATTACTCCTCGATCCTGTCAAAGACTACACGTGCTTCCTTTCGAAGCTTCACTGCGTGGGCCGAAAGCTTCAGGCCATGTTCAACTTATATGATTCAGTCAGGCAGTTCAATTCAACACTTACAACGAACTCATTTCTGAAGACTCAACCCGTGCAGAACTGCCGTGCCAAGATGCTGGGCGTTCTTTCTTTGTGGCGATCCAGCTTAAGGGCCTTGGAAAACGTCATGGGCGACACTGGAGAAGAGACTTTGCGTCGGTGGATGATTTCTAGATAACTCCTACGGCAAGACAGTGAGGTAACATCGCCGATCTTTAGTCAAGATGGATAAGCTTGAGGTATTTTGGTCAACATGACTTCATTCTGAGAGGTATATTAGCATACCAATGAGGAATTTGGTAGGCGCCGTAAGGGATCAACGCAAATGGTAACTCAAGAATATACTGAGGGCGTGCGAAGATGAATCAGTGATCGATCCTAGGTGATCCTAGGTAAGTGTAAGCATGAAGATGAAGCAGTACTCATACCTAGTCTAACTCCTGCAAGCAGTATACCCGCCTGAAGAACTGTAATAATGGTCAAGTTGAATTTAAACCACGAGCACAATCAATGCCTCACTCAGTACGAGCCAGAGGGAGTTAATGAGTAAGATTAGCGGCGAGAGTTTGACGTTGATTCACCAAGAGGCAAGAAACACGATGCACTCCGTTTTCTCATGAGTCAACTCCACATATGACTCTGAAATAAAGGCTTTATGGTCAGATTTTCAAAACTACATCAAAAGAAAAGACACCAACCAATCCAACAAGGACGCCAGCCATACAATGAAACAAAAACACAAAATGGGGTGCGTACACCCTGAGCAAAAGGTAAAGTTGCGGCCAGTGTGGATTGAACACACGACCTTCAGATTGATTGAATGAAGTTTCTTGGGTTCAGAACCCACTTCAGTCTGACGCTCTCCCAACTGAGCTATGTCCGCCGCTATCTTCGAGGTCCTTTTGGAAGTGGTGGTACTATGGATCCTGAGCTCTCCGTCGCGAAGAGTTGGTAGAGGTTGCGCGAATATTACGGTTGAAAGTTCTAGAACAATTCCTCGTATGCATAGAACGTGTCAGAAACCTTAAACCAGAGTCATGAAGGTGGTGTGCTCAAGACCCGGGATGGGTGCTTATAGCGAGTCACTCTGAGACATCACCAAAAAGAGAATGAACGAATGAATGAAACTTCAGCTTCAAATAAGGTAGACTTTATTATGCCAAAATTTTCCAAATGCTCCGTAGAAGAAGGACTCCCTCGGCTTCGCTAGCTGATGCGGCCACAATGCCTCCATGTCTTGGTTGAAAAAAAAAAATAACTGCTTTTCATATCGCAGAGTCATGAACCCATATGAACATCGCAAATCCCTCTCTCACACACTGCTTCCAAGCAGTCTAAGCTCCTCAACATCCCAATACCTTTGCTTACCACCCGCGTGTGGCCAGCTTCTCCTCGGTCTTCAAGCTGTCGCAGTTGATGCCGACCATGGCCTCACCAAGTCCCTCACTGCACTCGGCGAGGACCTTGGCGTCCTTGTAGTGCGTCGTCGCTCTCACAATAGCCTTGGCGCGCTTGGCCGGGTCGCCAGACTTGAAGATGCCGCTGCCGACAAAGACACCGTCGCAGCCGAGCTGCATCATCAGCGCCGCGTCCGCGGGGGTGGCGACACCGCCGGCGGCAAAGTTGACGACGGGGAGGCGGCCGAGCTCGGCCGTCTGCTGGAGGAGCGTAGAGTCGACCTCGAGCTCTCTCGCCAGGGCGCGGATGCCCAGGATGCCCTCGGTGGCGAGGACGCCCTTGGCGCGCGCAATGTCTCTGGTGACCTGCTTGACGTGGGTGACGGCCTCGACGACGTCGCCGGTGCCGGCCTCGCCCTTTGTGCGGATCATGGCGGCGCCCTCTGCGATTCTGCGCAGGGCCTCGCCGAGGTTGCGGCAGCCGCAGACGAAGGGGGCCTTGAAGTCGGCCTTTTCGACGTGGTAGACCTTGTCGGCCGGGGTGAGAACCTCGCTCTCGTCAATGTAGTCGACGCCGAGGGCCTCGAGGATCTGGCACTCGACAAAGTGGCCGATGCGGGCCTTAGCCATGACTGGGATGGTGACGGCGTTCTGGATCTCTCTGATGACGGCAGGGTCGGACATGCGGGCGACGCCGCCGTCCTTGCGGATGTCTGCCGGGACGCGCTCCAGGGCCATGACGGCGCAGGCGCCGGCCTCCTCGGCGATGCGGGCCTGGGCGGCGTCGGTCACGTCCATGATGACACCTCCCTTGAGCATCTGGGCGAGTCCGGCCTTGACGGCGAACGTGTTCTTGGCATCGCCGTTGGTGCCGTTAGGCTTGGTTGCGTCGTTGTTGGTCATTGTGATGTGAGTTGAATAGTGACTTTTCGGGGGTATCTTTGAGAAGGATGAACCGCTATGAGATGAGCGATAATAGTGAGTTGAAGAGGTGTGAGGTGAGATGATACAGAAGGTCTGAATGAAAGAGACGGGAATAGGACGGCTCTGGAAGTGAGGGGTATCTTTTTTTCAATCAATCAGAGAGAAAGGAGGGCCTCAAAATGGTTAACGAGGATTCAAGATGCTCCGCTTCACGATGGGTCTGGTTGTATGTCATGAAATCCGGGGAAAAGGGGTCTCGAGAGTGAGATGTGAACGGAGGGGGGCCAAATATGTATTATGGCGACAGACAACAACTTCGATGATGACACGGGATGTCCAGCGAGGGGTCCAAGATTGGACGAAGAGTGAGAGAAAAATTTTACACTTCTGCTGTACCGAGTCATCCCGTCTTTCCCGCGGATCGCTTCCATTTGCTTGGAGAACAAGACTGAACGGTGGTGGTACAGGAAAAACCCTCCGCCTAGGCGAGCCGAGCAAAGCAGCGCATGGTCCGCGACTGAGTCGGCGGCGACACTTGGCCGTAGGGGACCCCTAGGGCCGAGCTTACCACCCAGCAAGTCTGCAGATAGTCATGAAAACGGTGTACCTACTGCGTAGTAGACTGCGACTCTGTGAGATGGATGGCCTGTAGCGAGCATGGAGGGGCAAGACGGGTCAGGGCCCGATCTCGGAAAGGCAAGATACGGTTACTCCGGGACCCGGTACATGGACAACCTTAATGGAATGGCAGTGTCATCGAAGTATCCCCCGAAGGCAAGTCGCAGGCCATGGCGGGCGCGGAAGGCGGCCCAGTCCCACGCACCGGTGTTTGAACGGGTGGCGGGACACAGGTCTGGATGTCTGGACTCTTGACACGCTTCCCTTGGTATTACCCGATAAGGAGAAAGCTGAGGGTTTCGCGCTGTGGGACGTGTTCGTGTTGTGGATGGATCATGGCCCGACATATTCTCTTGATCATGGGTCACTCTGACAATGCGCGCATATAGTGTAGGTAATCGTAATACCAATGTACATCTCACCCTGGTAGCTCGCAACCCGGCTGAGCCAAATGCTTCCTCCACAATTGGTGACAAGTTTCTACCGACCTTCTACATGCTCCGAACGGCGGCGACAGTTACCAAAGACTGAAGGGCGGGCGGAGAGCAGAGCGGTTGTCATCGGATGTAGATCCGAGCGATGCTCCTCCGGCCCCTCCAACACACCCGCCCTGCCGCTCCCTTCAAGTCAGTTCCGCGCGGGACAACACCCAGATCGCCCCATCTTGTTCCGCCCGAGCTGCAGAGTCAAGCTGGAACAAGCTCCGTATGCATGGAATCCTCTCTCGCTGTGCCGCTACAGTTCTATCATCCGTGCCTCCATCTGGCGGGGCGCCTTTCCCTGTCCCGTTGCTCCGCCAGTCACTGACATCAATTATGAAGTAGTATAACACCATTTGCATGGATCTTTCGTCTTGACATCAAGCAGTCCCGCGCCCTTTACGCCCTTTGCGCCCACAACAACGGTACATTCCTGGCTAATAATCTGTGGACTTCCTACAGCTGAGCAAGTCGGCGGCGAACTACTGCTAAGCCCACCGTTACATGGCCGCCAGCCAACCTCTCTGACTAACCCGCCGATTACTGCAGTGCGGGCGACGCAAAGTACCTTACTTTAGCTAGCAAGGGTCTTCAAGGAAGCCGTTATCGCCAAGGCCGACGAAGCAACCCCCAAATCCCCGTTATCCTAATTATCTTGCGCGGATAGCCTACAATCTTTTTGCTGCTCTTCGCCGGTCCGGGGCGTGGTCTCCGACTTCATTCGTTCATTGTCTGTGTAAATGACTCAAACACAACAATCGGAACCCTTTGCGACTCTATTACTACCTATCATCCTCAAGAACCCTGCTGAACGTCACCGGCCTGTGAGCGTTGAACCTTACAACACACATCTCCAAATGTCTTCACTCACCATCGGCGTTCTGGCCCTTCAAGGCGGCTTCCGTGAGCATGTCCAGCTCGTGCGGAAGGCCGCCGTCTACCTCGCTACGGCCGAGTCCTCGGTGCCAAGCCCGAGACCCGAGATCGCTGCCATCGAAGTCCGCACCGAGGCAGAGCTCCGGAGTTGCGATGCCCTCATCATTCCAGGCGGAGAGAGCACCACAATCTCCTTCATCGCGGCGCAGTCCGGGTTGATGGAACCCCTCAAGGAATTCGTCAAGTAAGCCACCTCACTCAACTCTCACTCACCCAAAGATCCGAGTTTGTTTCCATGATGTCATTTGCGAAATAGAGTGGATTGCACACCCCATTCGGTTATTTTTCACTCGTATTCTCACTCATTCACTCACTCACTTTTTGCGAATACCTTGGAGGTCTTGGAGAGAGTTTCCCCGTGAGACAACGTCTAATTCTTATTCTTTCTTTTAGAGTCGACCGTAAGCCAGTCTGGGGAACCTGCGCCGGCGCCATCCTCCTCGCTGATGAGGCAAATGCCACCAAGAAGGGCGGCCAAGAGCTCATCGGCGGCCTGGGCGTGCGCGTCCACCGCAACCACTTTGGCCGACAAATTGAGAGTTTCGTCGCGGACTTGAACCTGCCCTTCCTGACGCAGGGCGACGGCAACACGAAAACGGCGTCGTCCCCTTACCCTGGCGTCTTCATCCGCGCCCCAATCGTTGAGGAGATCCTCTCCACCGAGGCGGGCGACAAGAGCGACAAGCCGGCCTCCTCGGCTGTCGAGGTCCTTGCCGTTCTTCCGGGGCGAAAGACCAAAGCCGCTGAGGGCGTCAGCCAGAGCACCGCGGACGACGCGGTCGGCGATATTGTCGCTGTGAGGCAGCGCAACATCTTTGCCACGAGTTTCCACCCTGAGCTCACTGACGATGTCCGCATTCACGTTTGGTGGTTGGAGCAGGTGATGAAGGCTGCGGCACCGACATCATCCGCATGATTGGGGCCTTCTTGACGGAGATTTTGTTTTCACGAATGGAGCGAAGTGATGTCACGCCGCATATTCGCAAATGCGGAAAAATGAGAAAAGATTTACATACGAAGCCATTGACGAGATGTGTCCTAGTTACCGAGGGCGTATCGTCTCTGCGTCGACGTTGAGGGGTGGCATACACCACCTATGCCACAATTATGCCACCAGAGATGCCACCGGGGGCGACAGTTTCAAGTCACATCTCATCACATTTCACATCCCACTCGGCTGGCAACAATTGGAAAAGAGAGAGAGAGAAGAGGGCCATCTTGCATCACGCACAGACGCAACGGGAGGAGATTTGCAGATCTTAGTGCTGGCCAGCCTGGTAGCAACGGGTGGGCAGAGAGTTTGCGTAGCGCTGCCTTTGTCGTTGGAATGAGGAGAAATGGGCTAGTGACATCCGTGGCTTGCGCGGAATTTGGGCCTCCCGCCAATCCAGACACATCATCAGATCATGCGCGAGCCGAGGGTTTGCCCGTGAGTACGGGCCGGTAAACAAAAAAAAACCGTGAGATGATGGACTAGCTACGGTCGGGGTCCCGCGGGAGGAGGAGTCGAAGGAAGCGAGGCGGCCCCGCAAGAGAGGGTAAAGTAAAGATAGAATTTAGAATAGACCAGACGGAATCGCATATGATCAGCAGTCCTAGTTCCAGCCGCCGCGACATCCAGTCAGCAGGGTCCAAGATGGCTTCAAAAGTTCAACGAAAGCAGACATTTCCAAGACTGCCAATTGTTCAGCTGTGCAGATCCAAAACCGAGGATGAGGTCAAACCTCACTTTCGGACCCATATGTGCCCATGTCCATGATCTCGGGATGGTTCCTAGGGGGGTCAAGGGGGTCACAGGGGTTTGTCGTCAAATCGAAACCCGATGGACAGGGCCGTGATGAAATGATCGCCCAGAGAATGACATGCAGATGAGACCCAACGACGCATATTTCTTTTGACAATAGGAAAGCATGGCTAGGAAACGCAGATCGCTCTTATTTTTTATTCCAAAAGAGTAATCCCACTTCCAGAAGGAGGTACTGGGCCTTCGAACCCTGGAATTTGCGTGTAACCCCAAAATGTGACTAATATCAGGGGGATCCTCATGATCTGATTGCTACCCGCACTCTAATATTACGGGATCTAGCACTTCTCAAAGCGGTCTTTTCGTGAGTCGGATGTAGAATGGTAATAGTTACACAACATCATTAGTAGGATTGGCACAAAGATTCATCTTCGACTAGGGCAAAGTAGTGAAGCAAACCAAAGAATGCGCGGAATATTCGCGATCAACATGTGGGGCAAGCAGTTTTGTGATCGAGTGGAATTTGGGAAAAAGGAGTCTTCAGACTTCATTGATTATGTGGATATCTAATATCTACTAGATGGAACAAATGTTGAAGAACCTCTCATGGATAAGATCATAAGATGAAGTATATACCGGACTAAAGTAAGATTATACAAGGAAATAAAAGCAAAGGCCCTCAAAGGCTCGTATTGAAAACAAGTGGTATCAAGTATTGTCCTTAGAAGTAATAGAAGCAACATGAAGCAATCCGCAGGCTAAGAGTTCATGAGTCTTGATGGCCATCAACCTCATCCACAATCTGTGGCACACACATTTTCCGCTCGCTCCACCCGCTCGCTTATGAAGACACGATCAACGAAATAACAAATGCGCTGACGCCAAGAACAAGAGACTTGTCTGAAGAGACGACGTGTCCGGCACCACTGTTGAAGTTGCCAGGACGGAAGGATGGATCAGCATCGGCAGTGACGGTTGCAGTTGACTTGTCGGTCACGGTGACTGAGACCGACACTGTGGCTGTTTGTGTAACCGGCTCGGCAAAGAGACCCCCATCGAAAGTAGAGACGCGACCAGGGACGTTGGTGATTTGAGGCAAGCAAGGCTCGCTCGCGCAGGTCTGGACGATGGTGCGCGTCGTGGTCAAGCCAGGCTCGGTGACAGTCTCGAGGAAGGTTGAAGTGACGACAGCATCAGTCGCCTGAGGAATAGTGAGGACGGCACTGAATGGTGTTGGGCAGTCGGTGCAAGTAGCTTGGGTTGTAGTGAAGCCCGGAGGAAGGACACTGCCTGATGGTTGGCATCCCGTGATGCCGGTGCAGGTCTGGGTGATGGTGTAAGTCTCTGGCCTCAGACCCTGAGAGCACTCTGGGCAGAAGGTGGGATAGACTGTTGTATAGACTGCTGTGAAGGGATCATTGTTGGTCCCTGTGGGCTCAAGTTGTTGAGGGAGGATATAGATCGAGATCGGTTCAACCCTGGTAACGGTGAGGGCATCTAACGTTGTGGTAGAGGAACAATCTTCTTGTCTGCGGTAGACCCTTGCGCCAGCCGCAACGGCTGCGAATGCAAAGATGAGTTTCAACATTTTTGTAAAAGGCGAGAGGTGAGCTGAGGTGAGCTGAGGCTGGTCGGTTGGTTCAAGGTTGTCGCGGTTGAATTCAGGGTCCAAGAGTAGCAAGAATCTCGGGCTGAAGAAGGAATGCGGACAAACTCTATATCAGGACATCTTGATCTGAAGATGGACCGATATCGTATGCCTCCCGTGCCTCCTTCAACCCGGCCGCCAAGCCGTTTGTCGACATCTGACGTCCATCTCCGGAACGTCATGTCCACTCGGGCGCCAACTCTATTGTTCATCCAACCCTCTTGGGGACTGGAAAGACGCCCCCCCGAGGGCCTCTCGAGAGTCTCACGGCCGGAACAGACGCAGTTCTCACAAAGCCCTCATACAGCTGCAAAGGAACAGTATGAGGGGGTTTGCTCGAGGGAGCGGCTGAATGCGAACTTGCCAAGGTCTTTGTGACTGCGATCGTGATGCCTTCTGATCAGAGACTCCAATACCTGGCCTCGCCCAGCGCCACTGTCCGGGTGCGGTCGTGTGTGGGGGTATCTGTAGTCTGCAGGACTGCCTGTCTTGTTCGGGAACACAGGTTGGGATAGCTTCAACTGTCACGGGCCGTCCTGGTCAAGGGTGAGTGGTAACCGGATCCGAACAAGAGGCAGAGATCGGAAATAAGAAAACTGTCAAAGCTTCCGTGGGAACGGTGAGATTGAGTTCAAGGGTCTAGGCTCTTTGTAGGGTGTGTGTCTTGGAACTAGACGGGATGACGGCTGACCAACCGCGACGGCTCCCCCGGGGAAAACCGCGCCAACTGTTGCGTAGATCTCTCGCATTCCCTTCCCGTCTTTAGTTGCGGTCTAACTCTGCTAGTGTGTTATTTGACAACAACTCCTCACTCCTCCACTCTCTCAGACCGACAGAGTTGACTAATGCACACACCCCCTCGGGATGGGGACCTCCGACTCACCGTCCACTTCTTGTCAGTTCGTTTCCGGGCTGTGGCGGTGATATTCCCAAAGAGGCACCAGAGCAGGTTGAAAGAGGCGGCCGAAGAGGAGGACCCGCCACAACAAGTAGTCCACAGCCAGCAACGGTTCGGCTACATTGAACGCCTCCTGCTGGGGAGTTAAGGGAAGCTTGGACGGATTTGGTCAAGATGGACTTCAGCTCCCTCGAACCGTCTCGCACCTTATTGCGTCTGACTGACCTCCCACATACACACACAAGCACGCACAGAAACGACCCGATAGCTATGACCCACCAGCAACGCTTTCGTACGGAGACTGCAGGTCATCCTAGACCTCGGCGGCAGCTAGCGGAGAGAGCTTCTACTAGGCATCGAATAAGTAAGGTTGGTAAGGTGCAAAAAAATGGCTGCTAAGAACGGGAGCAGATCCTCCCCTTATCAGGACGACCCGCAGAGAATAGGGCCAGGCGGATGTTGTCATCTCAACCGTCGTTCGTCCTGCGGGCGCGGAATCTGAGATGACGGGAGTCTAATGCTAGTCAAATCACCTTAGCTATGTGTTTTCTCACCTTGCCTGCATACCAAGGCTCCTGTGGCTCTCAACCACATCACCCTCCACCGCTGACGCTACCGACGAACAAACAATGTGATTGTCTACCATGGGCCACCACTCTGAGAACTCTGAGAATTACCCACCTAGTACTCACAGCAGTCTTGCTGTCTACCTACGCCGAGCGCGGAAAATCCGCCGTGGGCTCCCGAAGCGGCTCTAGTTTCCCCTCGGTTGACGGTCTTGTCTTAGATCTCCAAAAACGCCAGAACCCATTCTCACCAATCGCTTCTGAAAAGCATCACATCTTTGGCCGGAACGAGCAGAACTCGGCCAGATTCAGTCACAGAGTAGGTAGCCATGAAGTCAGGCGAGGTATCAATCCTCCTGTTTTCGAATGAGATGGCTCTGGCCTCTCTCATGCCTCTGCCGTATCCTCGACGAGAGGCACTCGGCCCGGTAACAAGTTCGCCACGGTTTGCTCGCCATCTCTCCCTCTCTCTCGCCTCTCCTCTCTCCTCTCTTCTATTTGCCTCTCTTCGCTTCCGATATCTACCCTATTTTACATCTCGTCATTACTTGGACGTTGCAATCGAGTCCGAGGTAGAGTATCCATCATCCTCATCACACAGAGACATTGTGAGCCAGCTTGGCATGCGCCTTGGACCGAAGACAGATCCCGCCATCGTCCGCATAGGATACGACATTCCACACGCCTCCGGCCCATTCTGTCGGTTAGGAACGCATCAGTCTCACGGCAACAAGCTACAGCAGAATCTCTCCATTAAAACAATCGAGCCATCTTCGTTGACCGTCGTACAAGAAACACATCGAGTATTTGTTTCACGGCGTCCACACACTTTGGCCTCGAACGCTTCTCTTGTTTGCCTTTTCTCTCTTTTTCCTCCCCCCGTTGAAACAGCGGCGCCTCCCGTCTTATTCGAGAGATGCCACTGCATGGTCAGTAGTCGACCAGATATTTCCTTGTACGACTCTACTATACCTTAATATTCCGAAAGGAAACAAAAGAAAAGGATCGGCTCTGATTAGCAACAACGACGTTACACAACTAAGGTTAACCTTGCTGCTGCTCGGCTTCCAGACCTGGTGTCTTGGACGGTCTTGAGACTATCGTGCAGGAATCACGCAGCGGCGCTTCATCATCACCATGAAGTTCAACACCATCCTGGGCCTGATGGCCGCCGCCAGCCAGTACTGGCCGGCCATTGCCCTGCCTCAGTTCCCCGATAATCCTGTCTGTGCTGCCGGCATCACATCTGTCGAAGTACAGCCGGTGCAGTTCATCGTCAGACAGCCCATCTACATCAGCGCCTACTTGCCAGTCAACACCGTCCTGGTGCTCGACGATGGGCTGACGCTCACCATCACAAATGCTCCATTGACCTTGGTCACCGAGATTGACAAATTGGGAACGCTTACGTCCCAAGTAACTAGGTGAGATATTGACTCTTCCCATAGTTCTCATACCCGGACATCCAAGCTAACACGACCACTTAGAATCATCGACCAGGTCTCATCCATCCCGAACGCCTATGTCACCATCACAAGAGGTGGCCAGGCCGGATCTGAGGCAAGCACAATCACAATATTCCCCTCGGGTCCAGATGGCGTCGGAACCTACTTGGTATTCACCCCCTTTGCCAACATCGCGGCCACCACTGGCAGCAGTGTTCCAGAAACAGCAACTGTCCTGGGCACTCCCATCGATCCGAGTGGCTTCGTCACGCAGTCTGTGCCAGGGGCGAGCAGCGTCATCAACCCCGGACCTAGCCCTGCCTCAGTTCCGGTCACAATCGCTCCCACAGCTTCCGGAGGTGCTGCGGCTTTGCCTCAGATCTTTGCTACCGTCAACGTTGGTGGTGCCACGGGCGTGCCCAGGAACTTCACCGTCGTGGACTCGGCTGGATCTGCAGGTACGGTCTTTGCGCAGACTTTTGACAGCTTCTCCATCACTGTTACTGGTCCTCAGAACGTCATCACGGTTCTCGGTAACGCCGGTGTTACACCCGCTGCCATCACTTTACCCGGTAACAGGGGTGTGACGCAGACCGGTGCCGATGCTGTGCTTCAGATTATCCAGACTCCGGGAGGCGAGGCCGATTTCCTTGCCAGGCTCACAACCGTAAGCATTCAGGGCCAGAATGGCCAAACCGGAACCTTCACGCTTATTCCGACGGCTGGCAGTGTTGGTGCGGTAATCGTACAGACTGCAGCACCAGCTCTTGGTGCCATCTTCCAGACCATCAGCGTTGCCGGAGCTACGCCAACTACACTTTCTATCCTGGCACCTGAAGGACAGACCGGAACAGTCATTGTACAGACCACGGATGGCTTCACAGGCCCCGCTGCTGGCCCGTTTACAACCGTCACTGTTGGCGGCGGCCAGGGTGATACCCCTGCGACTGTGACTATTCCTCCGGCCGCTGGTGCGACGGACGGCGTCTTCACCGTTCTCGTTCAGAGTCTGGATCCTACGGCCTTTAACGGACCTTTCCGAACTATCACGGCTGGCGGTAACACGGGAGGCTCACCAGTCACCATCACTGTTCCTCCCTCAGGCACCGGTCAGACCGGCACCGTCGTTGTTCAGCCTGCCATCACCTCCTTCACCGGCCCTTTCACAACCATCACAACTGATGGCAACACTGGATCTCTTCCAGTCTCGCTCACCATAGTCCCCGCCGGCAACCCGACTCTGGGTACCGTCATTGTGCAGACTCCCTCAATCACTGCTCGGCCTGCCCTCTTCAGAACCTTGGCCGCTCTCCCGATTGCTGGTCTCGGTGCCACAATCACCTTGCCCTTATTAGGAAACTCAGCTTCTGCCCCTGGGACTATTGTTGTCGCCGTGGGATTGGGCGGAGACGATCCGGCCACAACTGCACCAGCCGCTCTGGCTGCCAACCTCGTCACGATTCGAGGTGACTATAACGGCACGGATCCGTTGACCCTGACGCTCCCTTCTCAGGGCGACAACCCGGTTGCCACTATCGTCGAGCAATTGCCCGTCGGCTTCAGCGCCGGTGTCAGTATTGGAAGCCCTGCCGCAACTACGGCTGTGCCTCCTATCACGAACGCTGCTACGCAAGCTACCACCCCTAGTGTATCCGCCGCAAACCCGGCGGCTTCGAACGCAGATGTTCTCCCGAATATTCTCACCAGCGGCTACTCGGGATCTGTGCCAACCACGGTCACATTGCCTCCTCTGGGAACCCAAACGGCCTCGCAAGTCTTGGTCCTTACGCCATTGATCAACGCTGCCGGTTCTGCTGTGCCTGACCCTGCGGGCTCTGCTACGACTGTGGCTCCTAATGTGATCAACACCATCACCACTGGATTTGGCGGTTCTCAGCCTACCACCGTCACCGTCCTTCCGGAAGGCCTTGCATCTACTGCTCCCGTCGTCTTGGTGTTGACTCCGGATCCAGCTGCTGCGACCGCCGCGGCGTCCCAAGGTGCTCTGCCTGGTTCCTTCACCACCCTCACCGGACCAGCTGTTGGGTTAACTCCCACCACGCTGACCATTCCGCCCGTCGGAACCAACACTATCGGTACGGTTGTGGTTCTGGGTGACCCTTTGGCCACTGCTACTGCTCAGCCAGGACAGACACAGACACAGGATCCTGGTGCCAACGGAGTCCCATCCAGTCTCGCACCTGGAGCTCTGGGTGCCTTCACCACCATCCAGAGCGGTTTCAACGGCCTTCAGCCCTCGACCTTTACCGTTCCTCCTGCTGTTAGCGGCGCTCAAGGAACAGTTGTCGTCTTGACTCCTACTAACGCAGCTGCTCCCCAACTGACTCTCCCTGCCGGAGTGCCATTCGTTACGGTAACTACTGCTGGTGATGTCCCCGCTGTGCTAACAAATGTGTTGCTTCCCACGGGAACAAACACTCTAGGAACTGTGCTCGTCCAGACCCCTACTAACATAGCTGCTCCTCAACTTACTTTGCCTGCTGGTGTTCCGTTCACGACGGTGACGACCGCCGGCAACGTGCCCGCCGTTGAGACGAACGTGTTGTTGCCGACTGGCTCAAACACCCTAGGAACAGTTCTCGTTCAGACTCCTGCTATTCCAGCTACTTCTCAGCTAAACCTCCCTTCTGGTGTGCCCTTCGTGACGGTCACAACACCAGCCGACGTTCCCGCCGTGGAGACAAACGTGTTGTTGCCATCGGGAACGAACACTGTTGGTACCGTTCTCGTCCAGGTGCCGTCGTCCTTGTTCACGGCTCTGCCAACCGGTGCTGCCACCACTCCGGGTGCAGTCAACTCTGGCTTGGTGCTTCCTGGACTCACCATCCCTCCTGTTTCCATTAGTCTGCCCACCATCATTCTATCTGTCCCGAGTCTTAGCCTGGGTTCCTTCATCACTTTGACCCAGGGTGGACCGGTAGCAACAACCGCCATTCTCCCTCCCTCCGGCACCAACTCGGTGGGCTTCGTGATCATCCAGACACCGACTGTCGCCGCGACTGCCGCTCCAGGCGCTGGTGTCTTCACGACTCTCTTCCAGGGTTTCTCCGGATCCGTTCCTCAGACTACCACCTTGCCACCGACGGGAACCAACACCCTCGGCGTCGTCTTGATCCAGACGCCCACGGTCTCTGTGGAAGTCAACATTCTTCAGACCACCACGATTGGCTTCACCGGATCACTCCCCACTACCGTCACCGTGCAGCCGTCTTCAGGTGGCTCTGGTCTCGTGGTCGTTCAGACCCCGTTCACAAACCCCTTGGTCTCTGCCACCAACGCGGCGGCCAACAGCTTCATCACCACCACCCAGGGCTTCACTGGCATTGCGCCGACCACGATTACTTACTTCCCCGGTGGAACTGACACTGTTGGCACGGTGGTCGTTCAGACACCCATCTTTTCTGGTGGTGCCGTGACTGTGCCATCCATCTCGTTGGGTCTGCCGAACATTCAGATCACCGTTTCTATCGGCGGACCTGTTGCGGCGACATCTACTGTTTTGCCTTCCGGCACCAACACTATCGGAACCGTGATTATTCAAACTCCGACTGCTACCGGGGCCGGAGGCGCAACGACCCCCATCGTTGACCCGGCTATCACCGCGCCCGGCTTCGTTTCTGTCACCACTGGCTACACTGGATCCACGCCGACTACCTTTACTGTGCCGCCAACCGGCACCCAGCCCGGAGTTGTCGTCGTCCAGACTCCTACCTCTGGCGTTGCTGTTGCCCCCAACAGCTTCATCACGGCTGTTACTGGATTCACCGGCACTGAGCCTACCACGCTGACCATTCTTCCTACGGGAACCAACTCTGTTGGCATCGTTCTCATCCAGACTCCTACGAGAATCAGTACGACTGTTCTTGTCAGTATCAGCGGTGACCCTCCACCACCTACTGTGCCAAGCGGCTTCATCCTCACCACGACTGTTGGCACCGGCACTCTGCCCACCTCGGTCACTTTCCCGCCTTCGGGCACCAACCCCGGAAGCGTGGTCGTCCAGACTCCGTCTGTTGGCACCGCGGCTCCTGGTGTCACCAATGCTTTGCCCAACGTCATCGTTACGAGCGGGTTTGCTGGCTCTGCCACGTCTACTCTTACGCTTACTCCCTCATCCGCCGGCGATCCGACGACTTTGATTGTCTTGACGCCTACTTCTGCTGCTGCTGCTCCTTCAGTCACCGTTGCTCCAGCATCGTTTGTTACTCTGACAAGTGGATTCTTCGGCACTGCACCGGCAACTACAACTTTGGCACCTGTGAACGCTGGAGATCCAGGGACTGTCATTATTCAGACACCTCTTCCCACGTCTGGCCTTTCGTTCCTCACTACCACCGTCGGCTACACGGGAGCTGTGCCGACTACCGCCACAGTATTCCCATCTGGGACTGAGACCGTTGGAGCCATCATTATCCAGACTCCCTTCTCTCCTTCTTCACCCGCGGTTACGAATGTTGCCCCTACACCTACGGCTCCTGGCTTCTCATTCATCACGGTTCAGACTGGATACTCTGGCACCGGAACTCAGACTACCACTATTCTGCCTACTGTCAGCGGCAGTGTTGGTCTTGTTCTTATCCAGACTCCCACCATTGGACAGGATCCTGCGACTTCAACTCCTGCGATCAACATTCCAACCACAGGGCCAGCTGCAACTCCGACTGTGGCACCCGCGTCGCTTGTGACACTCATCAGCACATACACCGGAGCGGTTCCATCGACCACTACGCTCGCTCCCGCTGGCACTGACAGTCTGGGAACCGTCATTGTCCTTCTCCCAAGCGCCACGGGAACCCCTGGAACTACTCCAGGTGCCAACTTTGCGACTCTCATCAGCACCTACACCGGGTTGGTGCCATCGACCTCGACTATCCTCCCTACCGGAACCAACACCCAGGGAACTTTCGTCATCCTTGTCCCGAGCTCTACTATCGACCCAGGTACCCTCAGTGCCGGTGCTCCAGCTATCACATCTTCACCCAGTGCAGTGTTTGCCACTCTCACTTCCACCTATGGAGGCTCGGTCACCTCATTCCAGACTGTGCTCCCATCGGGAACTGGTTCGACTGGCACCCTCGTCGTCCTCGTTCCGAGCAACGTGCTGGCTTCTCCCACAGCCACGCCCGCCATTCCTCTTACTACTGTCACGTCGACGTATGGTGGCTCTGTTATTTCAACCGCCATAGCTTCACCTGCAAACCCTGGAGACCCAGGCACTCTGATTGTCTTGGTCCCAAGCAATGTTGCGAGCTCGACTGGTGGCGCTGCTCCTGGCGTTGGCAACAATGTACTCACAACATTCCTGTCCACCTACACCGGCTCAGTCCCTTTGACTACCACTGTCGCCCCGGTCAACTCCAACGATCCCGGAACGGTCATTGTTCTCGTCCCGAGTGCAACGAGCGGAGCAGGCGCCGCGACGCCCACTGCTGGTGGTGTCATTACCAGCTTCTACAGTGGCTTGGTGCCTTCGACATCCGTGTTGCCTTCAGGTCCCTCTGGCGAGCCGGGTGGCACCGTCATCTTCCTCCCGAGCAGCACCAGTCTGCCAACCGCCGCTACAACGGCTTTGGCTGCCGGTCTCTACACGAGCACGTACGGAGGCTCCATCACTCTTACTTCTACGCTCCCAGTCGGGCCGTCTGGAGAGCCCGGTGCTACAGTCATCTTCGTTCCCAGCAACACTGCTGCACCCACTTCTGCGACCACCGCGTTGGCTGGAGTTCTCACCAGCTTTTACAGTGGACTGGTGCCATCGACTTCGGTCCTGCCTGCTGGTCCTTCTGGCGAGCCGGGTGCCACCATCATCTTCCTCCCTAGCAACACGGCCACTCCATCTGCTGCGGTGCCGACTGCCGGTGGTTTGTTCACCAGCTTCTATGGTGGTTCCGTTACTCTCACATCCACACTGCCTACTGGGCCTTTCGGTGAACCGGGTGCGACTATCATTCTCATCCCGACTCCCACTGCCACGCCCAGCCCGGCTCTGCCGAACGTCTTGACTAGCACGTATGGAGGCTCCGTTACCTTGACCTCTGTCTTTCCTACCGGCACCAACGGAGATCCTGGACAGACAGTCATCTTCGTGCCAAGCAACACCGGCGCTCCTGGCGCCACTGGTGCAGTGGCTCTGCCTAATGTCTTGACCAGCACATACGGTGGTTCAGTCACCCTGACCTCAGTCTTGCCCACTGGGCCATCGGGTGAGCCGGCGCAGACCATCATCTTTGTGCCGAGCAGCACTGCTGCTCCGGGACTGCCCAACATTCAGACCAGCACTTATGCAGGCTCAGTCACTCTGACTTCAGTTATTACTGACGGTGGTGTGAACGTGCCTCCGCAGACCATTGTCTTTGTCCCGGGCGTGACCATCGTTCCCAGCAACACTGATCCTGCCGGACTTCCCAACATCTTGACCAGCACCTATGGAGGCTCAGTTACTCTGACTTCTGTCCTCCCTGTTGGACCATCCGGTGATCCAGCTACCGTTATCTTTGTGCCGAGCGCGACTGGCGTTCCCAGTAACACTGGTGCCGCAGGACTTCCCAATATTCTGACAAGTACTTATGGAGGCTCAGTGACTTTGACTTCAGTCCTACCAGTCGGCCCATCTGGCGATCCTGCCACAGTCATCTTTGTACCGGGAACTCCTGGTATCACCAGCAACTCTGGTGCTGCGGGCCTACCCAATATCCTCACGAGCACCTACGGAGGCTCAGTCACTTTGACTTCAGTTTTGCCAGTTGGCCCGTCTGGAGATCCTGCTACGGTCATCTTCGTACCTGGTGCTCCTAGTGCCACTCCGACCATCACTGCGGCTCCTACGCTGCCCAACGTCTTGACCCAGACCTATGGCGGCTCCGTCACGTTGACCACTGTGCTTCCCACAGGATCTGCGGGAGACCCTGGTGTGACTGTTATCTTTGTCCCCTCCGTTCCAGGAGCCTCATCCGTTGATCCTACTCAGGCTCTCGGAAATGTGCTGACCAGCACGTACGACGGATCGGTCACGCTTACGACTACTTTGCCTGTTGGCCCATCTGGTGATCCGGCGACTGTGGTCTTGGTCCCAAGCAATACCTGATACCAACCAGCACCGCAGCGGCAGGCCTTCCCAATATCCTGACGCAGACTTACGGTGGATCTGTGACTTTGACATCTGTTCTTCCCACGGGACCTTCAGGAGAGCCTGGCGCGACGGTCATCTTTGTTCCCGGCCTGCCAACTACAGCACCAACTGTTCCATCCGTTGGTGGAGTTTTGACGAGCACTTACGGCGGTTCAGTCACTTTGACGACTACTTTGCCCATCGGACCCTCTGGCGACCCAGCGACCGTCATCTTGGTGCCGAGCAGCACCGGGGCCGTTGGCCTTCCTAATATCCTTACTCAGACATACGACGGTTCGGTGACCTTGACGACTGTGCTGCCTACGGGCCCCTCAGGTGAGCCTGGAGCTACAGTTATTCTCGTCCCTGGCCTCACAACTACGGCTCCCATTGTTCCATCTGTGGGTGGTGTTTTGACCAGTACATATGGCGGCTCGGTCACTTTGACAACTATCCTACCTGTTGGCCCATCTGGCGATCCGGCAACAGTTGTATTGGTGCCAAGCAGCACTGGAGCAGCCAGTTTACCCAACATTCTGACCCAGACATACGGTGGATCGGTGACATTGACAACTGTCCTCCCTACGGGTCCTTCGGGAGAGCCTGGTGCGACTGTTATCTTTGTGCCAAGTTCCCCGATTGCTACACCGACTAATGCTCCTGGGGGCATCTCGACCAGTACCTATGGCGGATCAGTTACTCTTACGACCACCTTGCCTATCGGCCCATCTGGTGATCCTGCTACTGTCATTCTGGTACCAGGTAGCACAGCAGCCGCAGGTCTTCCCAACATCCTTACTCAGACGTATGGAGGCTCGGTTACCCTCACCACTGTTCTGCCTACTGGCCCGTCCGGCGAGCCCGGCGCGACGGTCATCTTTGTACCAAGCTCTCCAATTGCCACACCTACCATTGCTCCCGGCGGAGTGTTGACCAGTGTCTATGATGGCTCAGTCACGTTGACATCGACTTTGCCCGTCGGCCCATCTGGTGAGCCTGGAGCCACTATTATCCTCATCCCTACCAATACTGGGGTTCCGTCATTGCCCAACGTGTTCACTTCGACGTATGACGGTTCGGTTACGCTCACCACTACCCTCCCAGTCGGACCTTCTGGAGATCCCGCGACCGTCATTCTGGTGCCGAGTCAGACTGCTGCTCCCGCTGTCCCAAGCAATCTCTTCACTAGCACGTACGATGGATCTGTCACCCTAACCACGACCTTGCCCATTGGCACTGTTGTTCTGGTGCCCAGTCAAACTGCGGCTCCTGGCCTCCCCAACATCCTCACGTCTACCTACGGAGGTTCGGTCACTTTGACCACCACATTGCCTGTTGGTCCTCCAGGAGACGTTGTCACGGTCATCCTCGTGCCCAGCCAGACTGGCGCTCCTGGTCTTCCCAATGTCTTGACATCGACATACGGTGGCTCGGTCACCCTCACTACCACCTTGCCCGTTGGGCCTTCTGGAGATATCGCGACTGTCATCTTGGTTCCAAGTGTGACGCCTGCTCCTGGCCTGCCAAATGTCTTGACGAGCACTTATGGCGGATCGGTCACGTTGACGACTGCTTTGCCTGTTGGACCGTCTGGAGATCCCGTCACGGTTATCCTTGTGCCGAGTCAGACTGCAGCGCCTGGTCTACCCAACGTGTTGACCAGCACCTATGGCGGATCAGTCACTTTGACCACCACGCTACCCGTTGGTCCCTCTGGTGACATCGCGACCGTGATTTTGGTACCCAGCTCTGGATCGAATGGCGCTGGCCTCCCCAATGTGCTCACGAGTACCTACGGAGGCTCAGTCACTCTCACAACGACCCTGCCTATCGGACCTTCAGGCGACCCGGCAACTGTCATTCTTGTGCCTAGTTCTGGCGCGAACAATGGTGGTCTTCCCAACATTTTCACGAGCACGTATGATGGCTCAGTTACCCTTACAACCACGCTTCCCATTGGGCCCTCTGGAGATCCAGCAGAAGTCGTATTGGTGCCCAGCTCTGGATCCAACGGTGGTGGTCTACCTAATGTGCTTACGAGCACTTACGACGGATCAGTCACCCTTACGACGACTCTGCCTGTCGGGCCTTCCGATGATCCCGCCACGGTTGTATTGGTTCCCAGCACTATTCCTTCTATTACGGCAGCTCCCGGTCTTCCCAACGTGCTTACGAGTACGTACGATGGTTCAGTCACTCTCACGACGGTTCTGCCTCTTGGCCCGTCTGGAGATCCGGCTACCATCATCTTAGTCCCGGGTGGTACCCCATCTACAACGCCCGCGCCTGGTCTTCCCAACGTGCTTACGAGCACATACGGAGGCTCGGTTACTCTTACTACCGTCTTGCCCCTTGGCCCCTCCGGTGACCCGGCTACTGTCATCTTGGTCCCGAGTGCTACTCCTACCATCACGCCTGCACCCGGTCTCCCCAATGTGCTTACCAGCACGTATGGTGGTTCAGTCACTCTCACAACGGTCTTGCCTCTGGGACCATCTGGAGATCCTGCCACCATCATCTTGGTACCCAGCAGCGCCGTTCCTCCACTCATCGACATTTCTCTTGGAATCAACCTTCCAGGACTGTTCACTAGCACATATGGAGGCCCATCCACCATTACAACAGTCCTGCCAGTCGGCCCATCTGGAGATCCTGCCACCGTTATTCTGGTACCTAGCACTCCTCCGCTCATCGACCTCTCGATCGGCATCAACCTCCCCAACCTGTTCACCAGCACCTATGGTGGTTCGGTCACCCTCACGACTACCCTACCCATTGGACCGTCTGGTGATCCGGCTACGGTCATTCTGGTACCTAGCAGTGTCCCTACTATCACAGCTGGACCTGGGTCACCCAATATCTTGACGAGCACGTACGCTGGCTCTGTCACCTTGACTACTGTCTTGCCGGTTGGTCCCTCTGGTGATCCCGCCACCATCATCCTGGTGCCCGGAGCCTCTATCACGGACGCCTCAGCCCTGCCTAATGTGCTTACGAGCACTTACGCCGGCTCAGTCACTCTCACGACCGTACTTCCAATCGGTCCCTCTGGCGACCCAACTACGATCGTCTTGGTTCCCGGCGTCACTCCTACAGACGCTCCGGGATTGCCAAACATTCTCACAAGCACGTATGGCGGTTCTGTGACACTCACTACTGTCCTTCCAGCTGGTCCTTCCGGCGACCCGGCGACGATTGTGTTGGTACCCAGTGCCCCTATCACCGGTGCCCCAGGACTGCCCACTCTTCTCACGAGCACGTATGACGGCTCAGTCACTCTCACCACTGTGCTTCCAGCCGGCCCCTCCGGAGACCCGGCGACAATCGTCCTGGTTCCGGGAGCCTCCATCACGGACGCCCCCAGTCTGCCGAATGTGCTTACCAGTACCTATGCCGGCTCAGTCACTCTCACTACCGTCTTGCCTATTGGGCCCTCCGGAGATCCGGCTACGGTCATTCTGGTGCCTGGCGCGACGAGCGATGGCGCCGGTGGTCTCCCCAACATTCTCACCAGCACTTACGATGGCTCGGTGACGCTTACCACTACTTTGCCCATTGGTCCTTCTGGTGATCCGGCAACTGTTGTTTTGGTGCCATCCTCGATTGGCGCTGGCTTGCCCAATGTTCTCACGAGCACGTACGATGGATCGGTTACCCTTACAACTACCCTGCCTATTGGGCCTTCGGGAGATCCGGCGGAGGTGGTCCTCGTACCTGGAGCGAGCAACATTGGTACTGCTGGCCTTCCCAACATTTTGACAAGCACTTACGACGGCTCGGTCACGCTTACCACTACTTTGCCAATTGGTCCCTCGGGTGACCCGGCAACGGTGATCCTGGTCCCAAGCGCCGTCCCAGGTGTAACTGCGACTGGCCTTCCCAATGTACTAACATCTACGTACGATGGTTCCGTCACTCTCACCACTACATTGCCCATTGGCCCGTCTGGAGATCCCGCAGAGGTGGTTCTCGTGCCGAGCGCCATCCCAAGCGCCACCGCGCCTGGTCTCCCCAACCTTCTTACGTCTACGTACGATGGCTCAGTCACAATTACAACGACGCTGCCGATTGGGCCCTCTGGTGAACCAACTGCTGTCGTCTTGGTTCCGGGCATCACGGCTCCAGCCCTTCCCAACGTGCTGACAAGCACCTACGATGGCTCCGTCACCTTGACTACCACTTTGCCCATCGGACCTTCGGGAGATCCTGCGACTGTGGTCCTGGTCCCAAGTATTCCTGGCTCTCCAGCATTGCCGAATGTCTTGACCAGCACTTACGATGGATCTATCACTCTCACAACTACCCTGCCTGCTGGACCGACACTTGTACTTGTTCCAAGCGCCACCAATGTGGGAGGTGGCTTGTTCACGAGCACGTATGATGGCTCAGTCACTCTTACAACTACGCTTCCCGCTGGCCCATCTGGCGAGCCCGGTGCCACTATCATCTTTGTTCCGACGATTTCCGTCGGTGGTCCTCCCAACCTCTTCACGAGCACGTATGATGGATCGGTCACTCTCACGACTACGCTTCCTGCCGGTCCTTCTGGTGAGCCTGGTGCGACCATTATTCTGGTCCCAACCGTTTCTGTTGGCGGACTTCCCAACCTCTTCACCAGCACATACGATGGCTCGATTACTCTCACCACTACCTTGCCTGCTGGCCCATCTGGAGAGCCAGGACCTACCGTGATCCTGGTTCCTGGCTTGACATCTGCTTTGCCAACGTCTGCCCTCCCGAACTTGTTCACCAGCACCTACGATGGGTCTGTCACTCTCACCACGACGCTTCCAGCCGGCCCGTCTGGCGAGCCTGGCCCCACTGTCGTTCTGGTCCCTGGATTGACTTCGGCATTGCCCAACCTCTTTACCAGCACGTATGACGGATCCATCACTCTTACTACCACGCTTCCCGCTGGGCCCTCGGGAGAACCTGGCCCGACAGTCGTCTTGGTTCCTGGCGCTACTTCTGCGCTGGGAGGCTTCTTGACCAGCACATATGACGGTTCAGTAACCCTCACAACCACTTTGCCCGCTGGACCTTCAGGCGAGCCTGGCCCGACTGTTGTCCTGGTGCCAAGTCTCACTGGTGCCATTCCCACGCCTACGGCAGACTTGAACATCCTGACTAGCACATACGATGGATCGGTTACCATCACCACCACACTTCCGGTTGGTCCTTCAGGAGAGCCTGGTGCCACCGTCATCTTGGTCCCGAGCATCACTGATGCTTTGACTACTCCCACCGCGGCTCTGCCCAACGTCTTGACCAGCACCTACGATGGCTCAGTCACCTTGACCACCACTCTCCCCGCTGGACCCTCGGGTGAGCCTGGGAACGTTGTCGTCCTGGTACCAAGCTCTGCTCTCGGAGCCTCTCCTGGCCAGTTCATCACGCTCACCAGCGGCTACTCCGGCGTCGTACCCTCGACGTCGACCATTTTGCCCACGGGCACAGAGACAGTTGGCGCGGTTGTCATTCTGGTACCCACGAGCAGTGCGGGCATCAGCTTCACCACCATTACGAGCTCGTACTCGGGTGCTATCCCATCCGCGACGACCATTTTCCCGACTGGATCGGATACCGAGGGAACTATCATCATTCTCAACCCCATCACGATCGACACTCCGGGGATTACCATCACGAGGCCGTACACTGGAACCGAGACTCTGACCTCAACGATTCCGCCCGCCGTGTCTGGAGACCCCGCGACCGTCATCGTCCTGGATCCCGCTCTCCTTCTCACAACTTCCAACGCTGGCTCTTTCACGACCATTACAAGCGGATATGATGGTTCCGTCATTGCCACGTCCACCATCCCGGCTGTCGGCACTGATGGACTCGGAACAGTTGTCATTCTGGAGCCAACGGGCACCGCTGCGCCCAGCGTCACCGTTTCTTACACCACCATCATCAGCACCTACGCAGGATCGTTGTTGGCGACCTCGACTCTGGCTCCCGCGGGCACCGATGCTGTCGGCACCGTCATCCTGCTGGTTCCCAGCTCGAGCGTCCAGATCCCTGGTGTCTCTTCTTACACCACGGTCACCAGCACCTACACTGGATTGTTGCCATCCTTCTCTACGCAGGCTCCTTCAGGAACTGACACTGTTGGCACCATCATCTTCTTCGAGCCCGAGGCCACCGCAACATCAGACGTGCCCTTCACTACCATCTTGAGTGGATACGACGGGTCCATCATCCAGACTTCTACTATTGCACCTGGCGCTCCTGGCCAGACTGGCACTGTTGTCATTCTTCAGCCCAGCTCGGTCCTCACCGCGTTGCCGACATCGTCTGCCAACTCTGATGGCATCAGCTACACCACAATCTTCAGCACGTACACTGGCGACATTCCTCTCACCACAACTCTTGCGCCGGCTAGCGGCGACCCTGCCAACATCGGCACCGTCATCGTTCAGTTGCCCAATGTCCTGGCCACTTCCAGCCCGACTATTAGCGTCAGTATCACTTATACGACGATTGTCAGCTTCTTCTCGGGATCTTCTCCGATCACCACCACAATTGATCCCGCCGCTGGAGGGAGCATTGGTACTGTTGTTGTCCAAGTTCCTCTCACCACCTCGGATCTCTTGGCTTCGCCTGGCATCTTCTACACGACCATCGTGAGCAGCTACCCGGGATCGGTCACTTTGACGACCACCATTCCTCCTGTTGCTACTGATCCCGCTGGTCTTGCAACCGGAACCGTCATTATCCAAGTGCCCGACTCTCAAGCCACTGGTACCAGTTCATCTGGCGATGCTCTGGCGGCCTCGTTCACCACCATATTCAGCAACTACCCGGGATCCATCACGCTCACCACGACTCTGCCTCCTGCTGCCACAGACCCAGCTGGCCTCGGCACGGTCGTCGTTCAGATCCCGGATACTGGAATCATTCCAACCGCCACCAGCGCTTTGGCTGCTTCCTTCACCACGATCTTCAGTACCTATTCTGGATCCGTTACTTTGGCTACCACTCTGCCTCCTGATGCCACTGATCCTGCGGGTCTCGGCACAGTCATTATCCAGATCCCCGACACTGGAGTGGTTCCCACAGCCACGAGTGCTCTGGGTGCGTTGTTCACCACGGTGTTCAGTACCTACCCTGGCTCAGTCACTTTGACAACCACTATTCCCGCCGCCAATCCCACGGGCTTGGGGACAGTTGTCGTTCAAGTTCCCGACATCTTGGATACTTCAAGTCTCCCCACTGGCAGTCTCACCGCTTCGCCGGGTGGCTTCTTCACCACCCTCTTCAGCACCTATGATGGCTCAGTCACCTTGACTTCTACCGTTCCTCCTGCGGCGACGGATCCCTCTGGACTTGGCACGGTCATTATTCAGGTTCCCAGCAACGTGCTCAACACGAACAGCATCTCTTACACCACGGTCACTAGTGCCTACACCGGGCTCATTCCTCAGACCACTACCGTGGCCCCCGGCGCTCCTGGCGATCTTGGAACCGTCATCGTCCAGGTTCCTACCAGCTCGATCAGCGTGGATGCCATTTCGTACGTGACTGTCACGAGTGGTGGCTTCACCGGCCTGGCCCCATTGACAACGACTATTCCTCCGGCCAACCCCGGAGACCCCGGTACTGTTGTCATCCAGGTCCCAAGTGCCACTAGCGCCCTTGGAGCTGTGTACACAACCATCACCAGCGGTTACCCTGGATCTGTTCTCGCAACCGAGACGGGTGTTCTTACCGGAGTGAATGGCCTCGTCACTGTGGTCGTTCTATCGCCGACCGGAACCGCCGCTCCATTGCCCACCATCACGGGAAGCATTGGCGTGTTCGTCACGGTCACCATTGGTTATGATGGATCTGTCATCGCCACATCAACCGGCTCAGTCACTGGTGTCGATGGTCTTGTTACTGTTGTCGTTCAGACTCCCACTATCGCCATCACTTCACCCACGGCCACCATTCCGGGTCTCTCCTATACCACAGTCACCAGCGGCTACGCTGGATCTCTCCTCCAGACCCTCGTTGGAACGCAGACGGGAGCCGATGGATTGGCCACGGTGGTCATTCAGACGCCCACAATTGCCATTACCTCGCCGACTGCCACTATTCCAGGCCTTTCGTACACCACCGTGACAAGTGGCTACGATGGCTCGCTTCTCCAGACTCTCATTGGAACGCAGACTGGTGCAGACGGCTTGGCGACAGTTGTCATTCAGACTCCCACTCTGGGTCTCACTTCTCCGACTGCAACGATTCCTGGCCTTTCATATACCACGGTCACAAGCAGCTACGCTGGATCTCTTCTCCAGACTCTCATCGGTACCGCCACTGGCGCTGATGGCCTCGCCACGGTTGTGATCCAGGTCCCCACAGCCTCCATTACCTCTAGCCCGACCGTCTCGGCTCCGATCTCATACACCACAGTCACCAGCGGCTATGGCGGCTCATTCATCCAGACACTCATCGGGTCTCTTCCCGGCATTGACGGCTACATCACCGTGGTCGTCAATATCCCCACTGGTACGGCATCTCTGCCCACGGCTACGTTGCCCGGTGTTTCGTACACGACTGTCACGAGTGGCTATGATGGCTCGCTTCTTCAGACCCTCATCGGCTCTATCACCGGCGCAGATGGACTTGCCACCGTTGTGGTCCAGGTTCCCACTGCTACGGCTACGACTACGCCCGCCGTCTCGGTCACTCAGTCCATCATCTCGTACATCACCGTCACGACTGGCTACTCTGGCGCCTCAACTCTCTTTCAGACACTCGCTCCCGCAGCCTCTGGTCTGCCAGGCACTGTCTTCATCCAAGTCCCGACCGCTGTGCCTTCAAGCACGCCTTCCCTCACCATCTCGGACGGCACTTCGTACACGACCATTACGTCTTTCATCACGGCTTCCGCCACCCAGATCTCGACTCTCGTTCCGTCAAGGACCGGCGATGTCGTCACTGTTCTTCTTGGTCTCCCCCGTCGGTTGGTGCTCGTCACGACGACGATCCCTGGTCTCAGTGTTACTGCCACCTCAACTATGCCAATAGGCTCCGATGGTGCCCAGACGATCATGATCCAGGTCCCTGGCATGGCCACGGCCACGGCGTCTCCCACGATCGGTGGCATCACGACCGTCTTCAACACCTACAGTGGATCTGTCACTATTATTCAGACGGAAACGCCCGCTCAGCCCGGAGATCCGACCACGGTGCTCGTCAACATCCCCGGTGTATTTGCCGAGGTCACTTCGACTCGCTTTGGCGCTCCATCTGCCGGTACCACCACCATCGCTCCCGCCGGCACCGGCCTTCCAGCAACGGTCATCGTCGATCTTCCTGCCATTTTCCAGACCGTCACCAGCGGCTACTCTGGTCTTGTTCCGGCAACGACGACCATTCTGCCATCAGATCCCACCGGAGTTGGCCTGGTCATTATCCAGACCCCGACTGTCTCCTCTGGCTTGCCGTCCATTACGCCTTCCACAGTCTTCACGACGGCGCCTGGAACTGGCTCACTCTTGGCCACAGCCACGATCACCGGCCCTGATGGCGTGGTTTCCGTCATTGTACAGACCCCAACGGCTCTTGGACAGATCCTCTCTACGGTCTTCACCACCCAACCGGGCACTGGAGTCTTGCCTGCCACCACCACCGTGACTGGCCCCGATGGAATTGTCTCTGTCATTCTTCAGACTCCCACTCTTCCCTCGGGAGCTGTTCCGACTACGGTCTTCACCACGCTGCCTGGAACCGCTGCTTTGCCAGCAACAACCACCGTCACGGGAGCGGATGGAATCGTCTCCGTCATCTTCTTGGAGCCTACAACCTCGAGCCAGAGCCCCGTGGTTCCTACTACGGTCTTCACCACCATTGTCGGAACCGGTGCTCTCCCGACCACTACTACAGCCAGCGGCCTTGGTGGAATCGTCTCTGTCATCGTGGAGCTCCCGAGCACTACTCTGCCCCCAGGAGTCACTCCCTCAACCATCTTCACCACCGTTCCAGGCACCGGAGCTCTCCCGGCAACGGCCACGGTCACCGGACTGGATGGCATCGTCTCGGTCATCATCTCCGAGCCCACGTCAATTCTATCTGGCATCTTCACCACCATCACCACGGGAGGACCGGTTGCTGCGACCAGCACCATTCTGCCCAATATCATTGGTGGCGTTGGCACGGTTGTCGTCCAGACACCGACTCTCACCGCCAGCCCCGGAGCCTTCTTCACGACTCTCACTTCTGGTGGTCCAGTCGCTTCCACTTTCACGCTTCCAGCAGCTGATCCCACTGGCCTCGGAACGGTCGTCATCCAGACACCCACTGTCAGTCCGGGAGCCTTGTTCACCACCATCACCTCTGGTGGCCCGGCTGCGTCGACCTTTACCATCCCAGCTGCCGACCCTACCGGCCTCGGAACCGTGGTTATCCAGACTCCGACTGCCCTCCTCGCGTCTTACACGACCCTCACCATCACCGGCTCCGTTGCAACGACCTTCTCAATCCCGCCTGTTGGTTCTGGCATCGGAAGCGTCATTGTGCAGGTTCCAGAGATCACTGGCACGTCCGCCTCGCCGCCATCCGTTACATCTGCTCCCACCTCGATTCTCAGCCGTGACCTCACCACCATCTTCTCCCCTTACACCGGAACAACAAGAATCACCACCACAATCCTGGTCAGCATCAGCGGCGATCCCACTCTGCCCAACACGGTCATTGTCTACGTTCCCCTCACGGAGACGAGCAGCTCTGTTGCTACACCGACAATCACCAGCAGTATCTCGTACATTACTCTCATTACGGGTGTTCCTGGAACCTTTATTGGCACCCAGACAACTACCCTTCCCGCCGGCAATGATGGATCTGCCACCGTCCTCATCCAGACTGCCCTTCCTCTGGCCACGTCCAGCCCCAGCGTCACTGTCTCGTACACGACAATCGTCACGGGCATCATTGGCACCTTTGCTGGTCTTCAGACATCAACTCTCCCAGCAGGACCCGATGGGTTGGCAACTGTCCTCGTCCAGAGCGCCGTCCCGTCTGCTGGTGTCTCTTTCACTACAGTATTGACGGGAATTCCGGGCACATTCCTCGGAACCCAGGCGACGACTTTGCCTGTTGGCACCAACGGCATCGCAACCGTCCTTCTCCAGACTGCCCTGCCCACGGCAAGCCCGGTCTCGTACACCACCATCTTCTCTGGCGTGCCCGGCACCTTCGTGGGACCTCAAACCACGACCTTGCCCGCGGGCCCCGATGGTCTCGCTACCGTTGTCGTGCAGAGCGCTCTTCCTACCTCGGGCGTTTCCTACACGACTCGCTTTACGGGCGTCCCTGGTACTTTCATCGGAGCTCAGACAACCACACTTCCCGCCGGTCCCGATGGACTCGTCACTGTACTTGTCCAGAGCGCGATCCTGACAGCAAGCGCCTCGTACACGACGCTGCTCACTGGCATCCCTGGAACCTTCTTGGGCTCGCAGACCAGCACTCTTCCGGTTGGGCCTGACGGCGTTGCTACTGTGATCGTCCAAACCGCGCTGCCTACTGGTGTGCCGACGTCCTACACGACCCTGTTCTCTGGCATTCCTGGCACATTCATCGCGCCCATCACAACCACTTTGCCCGCTGGACTTGACGGCATCGCGACAGTGCTCATTCAAACGGCGCTTCCAACTGCGACTGCAAGCCCGACATCGTACACGACTGTTCTCACTGGTGTACCAGGCACCTTCATCGGCGCTCAAACGAGCACCTTGCCTGTTGGATCCAACGGCATCGCCACCGTGGTTATCCAGACCGCCCTGCCCACTGGCAACCCAACGTCGTACACGACTTTGTTCTCTGGCATCCCTGGCACTTTCACCGCGCCTTTGACAACAACTCTACCAGCCGGAACCGACGGCATTGCGACCGTGGTCATTCAAACCGCACTCCCGACGGCCAGCCCGCTCTCATACACCACGGTATTCAGCGGCATTCCCGGCACCTTTTTGGGAGCCCAGACGACTACCCTTCCCGCTGGACCTGGCGGTCTGGCAACCGTTCTCATCCAGACAGCTCTGCCAACATCGAGCCCTCTGTCGTACACCACGGTGTTCACGGGCGTTCCAGGAACTTTCCTCGGTGCGCAGACCTCCACCTTGCCCGCCGGTACCAACGGAATCGCGACTGTGGTCATCCAAACTGCTCTTCCAACAGCCAACCCTGTGTCCTACACTACTGTGTTCACAGGACGTCCAGGAACCTTCTTGGGCCTGCAGACATCAACACTTCCTGCTGGCCCCGATGGCCTCGCAACCGTTGTCATTCAGTCAGCCCTGCCAACAGGAAGCCCAACTTCGTACACTACGTTGCTCACTGGCATCCCGGGCACTTTCTTAGGCTCACAAACGACGACGTTGCCTGCCGGTCTCGATGGACTCGCAACGGTCATTGTCCAGACTGCTCTGCCCACAGCAAGCCCCGTCTCATACACTACCTTGCTCTCCGGAGTACCAGGAACATTCTTGGGTGCGCAGACTACTACGCTTCCAGCTGGCTCTGATGGTCTTGCCACCGTCATCATCCAAACTGCCGTTCCTACAGTCCAAGCTGCATCGTATGTCACCATCGTCACGGGCATCCCGGGTACTTTTATCGGCACCTTGGCCTCGACTCTTCCCGCGGGAACCAACGGAGTTGGCACCGTCATTATCCAAACTGCCGTTCCCACGCCGACTTCGAGCAGCGCTGGTGTCACTTACACTACAATCTTGACTGGAATCCCTGGTATCTTCACTGGTACCCAGACGACTACGCTGCCCATCGTAACCGGAACTGTTGGCACCGTTCTCTTGGAGACTGCTCTCGCAACTCCAAGCCCGGTTCTCTCCTACGTCACATTGTTGACTGGTATTCCGGGAACTTTCATCGGTACGCAGGCGACTACGCTGCCGATCATCTCTGGCAGCGTCGGAACGGTTCTCTTGCAGACCGCCCTTCCTTCTGCCACCTCGTCACCCACAAGCAGTGTCAGTATCACGTACATCACCATTGTCACGGGTATCTTGGGAAGCTTCACTGGCACCCAGACAAGCACCCTGCCCATTCCGTCCATCGGAGTCGGTATCGGCATCGGCATCACGGCTACCGTCGTCTTACAGACTGCCATTCCCACTTCGGCTGTGCAATCGTACACGACCATCGTCTCTGGCGTTCCCGGCAGCTTCACTGGCACCCAGACCACTACCCTCCCCGGTGTTGGTCCGGACGGCTTGGCTACCGTGGTCCTCCAGACCGCCCTTCCCGTGATTACCTCGTACACGACCATCTTCAGTGGTGTCTTGGGCACTTTCACTGGAACTCAGACTACCACTCTTCCTGGCGTCGGCACCAACGGTCTCGGCACTGTTGTCTTGCAAACAGCCGTCCCCTCGACAACTGCGGCTTCCTACACCACGATCATCACGGGCGTCCCGGGCACCTTCATCGGCACCCAGACTTCTACCCTCCCTGGCACCGGTGCCAACGGCCTTGGCACAGTTGTTCTCCAGACTGCTCTTCCTGCCGCCACGTCGTACACCACAATCTTCAGTGGAATCGTCGGCACCTTCACCGGAACCCAAACTACCACTTTGCCTGGCACCGGAATCGACGGCCTCGGAACTGTTGTTCTGCAGACCCCCATTCCCACCACAAGTCTGTCATACACGACTTTGGTCACAGGCATTGCCGGAAGCTTCGTTGGCACCCAGACCACTACTCTTCCCGTCGTTGGCACCGGAAATGTGGCCACTGTTCTCCTCCAGACTGCACTTCCGAGCGTTTCCTACACTACCGTCCTCACAGGTATTCCTGGAACCTTTATCGGAACCCAGACCAGCACTCTGCCTGTTGTCGGCTCCAACGGACTGGCGACGGTCGTCCTCCAGACTGCACTGCCCGCCATCTCCTACACTACGCTTCTCACCGGAATCCCGGGCAACTTTGCTGGATCTCAGACGACCACTCTTCCCGTCGTCGGCACGGGCAACGTCGCGACCGTTCTCATCCAGACTGCTCTCCCATCGGTCAGCAGCACATCTTCAAGCTCTTCGGTCATCGTGATCAACACCTCCTACGTCACCATTGTCACTGGCATCTTTGGCACATTCGCAGGAACCCAGACAACTACCTTGCCTGCCGCCGCCACGGCCCCCGGACTCGTCACCGTCGTCCTTCAGACGGCTATCCCGAGCCCCGGCACGACTTCGTACACCACGATTCTCACTGGTGTCACCGGGACCAGCTTCCCTGGTACGAGGGCAACCACCCTGCCTGTCATCGGTACTCTTGGAACTGTTCTCCTGGAGACGGCTATTCCGGACGTTCCGACAACTTCCTACACGACAATTCTCACTGGCATCGCTGGCGAGACATTCGTCGGCACCCGCGCCACCACTCTTCCAGTTACGGGAAGCATCGGAACCGTCTTGTTGGAGACGGCCATCCCAGCCGCCACCTCGTACATTACGATTCCCACTGGAGTCGCTGGCGCCATATTCACCGGTATTCAGCTCTCTACTTTGCCCGTCACCGGCACCATTGGTACTGTACTTCAACAAACCGCCTTGCCGGCCGCTACTTCATACATCACGATTCCCACCGGAGTCATCGGAGCCACATTCACCGGTATCCAGCTCTCTACTTTGCCCGTCACCGGCACCATCGGTACGGTCCTTCAACAGACTGCTCTTCCGGCTGCCACCTCGTACATCACAATCCCAACTGGAGTCATTGGTGGCACCTTCACCGGTATTCAACTCACGACACTGCCCGTTACTGGAACCATCGGCACCGTGCTCCAGCAGACAGCCCTTCCGGCAGCAACTTCGTACATTACGATTCCTACTGGTATCGCGGGAGCCACCTTCACGGGTATCCAGCTTTCGACTCTGCCCGTTACTGGAACGATTGGAACCGTGTTGCAACAGACGGCTCTGCCAGCTGCCACTTCGTACATCACGATCCCGACCGGAATTCTGGGAGCTACGTTCCTCGGAACGCAACTTTCTACATTGCCTGTTACTGGCACGATTGGAACTGTTCTTCAACAAACCGCCATTCCTCTTGTGACTTCCTATGTTACGATCCCAACTGGAGTTCTGGGAGCCACGTTCCTTGGAACCCAGCTCTCTACTCTTCCAGTTACTGGAACCGTTGGCACCGTCCTTCAACAGACGGCAATTCCCAACCCCGTCACGTCTTATGTCACGATTCCCACGGGAGTTCTGGGGGCTACATTCCTCGGAACCCAATTGTCGACCCTGCCTGTTACTGGGACTATCGGTACGGTTCTGCAACAGACTGCTATTCCCAACCCCGTTACCTCCTACATCACCATTCCTACTGGAGTTCTGGGAGCCACATTCCTCGGCACCCAGCTCTCTACACTCCCCGTCACGGGCACCATCGGAACCGTTCTCCAGCAGACCGCCATTCCCGTCTTGTCCACTGGATACACCACCATCCTGTCCGGCATCGTTGGCACCTTTACAGGCACCCAGACCACGACTCTTCCAGTCACTGGAACCCTTGGCACTGTTGTTCTGCAGACGGCCGTACCACCAGCCACGTCCTACACGACCATCGTCACTGGCGTCTTCGGAACCTTCCTTGGAACTTCGGCGACCACCTTGCCCGCCACCGGAACCATCGGTACGGTGCTCCTTCAGACGGCAATCCCGATCTCGTATACGACTCTCCTCACCGGAGTCGCGGGCAACTTCCTCGGCACCCAGACGTCGACGATCCCGGCCGTCAGTGGTCTCGGAACCGTCCTGCTTCAGACCGCCCTGCCCACTGGATACCTCACTGTCACCAGCGGAATCACCGGCAGCTTCACCGGCACTCAGACAACCACCTTGCCGGCTGTTGGAGGAGGCCTGGGAACCGTGGTCCTTCAGACAGCCATTCCCAGCTCCGTTATTGTCTCTTACACTACGATCATTACTGGTGTCATTGGAACCTTCACTGGCACCTCGGTGACCACTCTCCCGGCCACCGGAAGCGTTGGCACCGTGTTGTTGGAGACGGCCATTCGTCCCATTTCCTACGTCACCGTCACCAGTGGCATCGTGGGCAGCTTCACCGGCACTCAGACCGTCACCCTCCCGACCACCGGAGCCGGACAGAGCATTGCTACTGTTGTCCTTCAGACCGCCATCCCAGCCATCTCGTATATCACCGTCACGAGTGGCGTGGTCGGCAGCTTTACCGGCACTCAGACAGTCACTCTTCCCACAACGGGAGCCGGCCAGAGTATCGGCACTGTTGTTCTCGAGACTGCTATCCCGGCCGTTTCCTACGTAACGATCCCCACTGGAGCGACCGGAACCTTTACAGGAACCCGCCTCAGCACCCTTCCAGTTACCGGCTCCGTCGGTACCGTCCTCGCTCAGACGGCCCTCCCGGTCATCTCCTACATCACGATTCCTACGGGAGTTACAGGAACCTTCACCGGCACCCAGACTACCACGCTGCCTATCACAGGATCTGTTGCGACCGTGCTTCTGCAGACCGCATTGCCCGTCATCTCGTACATCACGATCCCAACTGGTGTTACTGGAACCTTCGCGGGCACTCAACTCTCGACTTTGCCCGTCACCGGCACCATTGGAACAGTGTTGGCTCAGACTGCTCTTCCTTCGGTCTCATATATCACCATCCCGACTGGTGTTACTGGAACATTCGCAGGCACACAGCTTTCTACCTTGCCTGTCACCGGCACCATCGGAACTGTCCTTGCCCAGACCGCCCTCCCCTCCATCTCGTATCTCACCATTCCCACTGGTGTTACTGGAACCTTCGCGGGTACCCAATTGTCAACCTTGCCAGTCTCTGGAACTATCGGAACCGTTCTGGCGCAGACAGCTCTCCCAGTCATCTCCTACGTCACCGTCCCAACAGGAGTAACTGGCAGCTTCACGGGCACGCAATTCTCAACATTGCCAGCCGTTGGAAGTGTGGCCACCGTATTGGCACAGACCGCTCTCCCAGTTATCTCGTACACGACCGTGCCGACTGGCGTTACCGGCACGTTCACAGGCACCCGTTTGTCGACGTTACCGGCCGTTGGAAGCGTGGCTACAGTTCTGGCGCAGACAGCTCTTCCAGTTGTCTCGTATGTGACCGTTCCAACGGGAGTCACGGGCACCTTCACCGGCACGCAGTTCTCAACCCTTCCAGCTGTTGGCAGCGTTGCGACAGTTCTCGCCCAGACTGCCTTGCCCGTGGTGTCCTACGTCACGGTGCCCACGGGAGTCACCGGCACGTTCACTGGCACTCAACTCTCAACATTGCCAGTCGTTGGAAGCGTGGCCACTGTTCTTGCTCAGACAGCCTTGCCTGTGGTATCGTATATTACGGTGCCTACCGGCGTCACTGGCACCTTTACTGGAACCCAGTTCTCGACCCTACCCGCTGTCGGCAGTGTGGCCACCGTGTTGGCCCAAACAGCCTTGCCCGTCGTCTCCTACGTCACTGTTCCTACCGGCGTCACTGGAACTTTTACTGGAACGCAGTTGTCAACATTGCCTGCTGTCGGAAGCGTCGCGACCGTTCTTGCTCAAACAGCCTTGCCTGTGGTTTCGTACGTCACAGTACCCACGGGAGTCACCGGCACCTTCACGGGAACGCAGCTATCTACGCTTCCTGCCGTTGGAAGTGTGGCCACGGTGCTCGCCCAAACAGCCTTGCCACAGATCTTCTATACCACAGTTGCCTCGGGAGTCGCGGGCACCTTTGCCGGCACATCACTGGTCACTCTCCCCGGCACCGGAGCCACCCGGACTGTGGTGGCAGAGACCGCCATCCCGTATACGACAGTCCTTACTGGAGTTTCTGGCACCTTTACCGGAACTTCCCTGTCTACGATTGGAAACACGGTTCTCGCTCAGACAGCCCTGCCTCAGATCTTCTACACGACCATCCCATCAGGCGTGCCGGGCACCTTTGCCGGAACGTCTTTGGTCACTCTCTCGGGCTCTGGAGCCACCCAGACAGTCGTTGCTCAGACGGCCATTCCCTACACCACGGTCGTCACGGGAGTTACTGGAACCTTTACCGGAACCTCTCTGTCTACTGTCGGTAACACAGTCCTCGCCCAGACGGCTCTGCCGCAGGTCTTCTACAACACGGTGCCTACTGGGGTTCCGGGCACGTTTGCCGGAACCTCTCTTACTACCCTCGCGGGCTCCGGAGCAACGCGGACGGTCCTCGCTCAGACTGCCGTGCCGTACACCACAATTCTCACAGGAGTCTCGGGTACCTTTACCGGAACTGCAGTCACGACTATAGGCAACACGGTCCTTCAACAGACGGCGATTCCTCCAATTTCTTATACGACGGTGGTCACCGGTGTGATTGGTACGTTCACTGGCACCCAAGTCACCACCATTGGCAACACGGTCGTTCAGCAGACCGCCCTCCCCTCAAGCACGTCGTACACCACAATCCTTACGGGAGTCACTGGTGCCTTCACCGGCACGCGGACGACGACCGTTGGCAACACGGTATTGCAGCAGACGGCACTCGCATCAGCAAGTCGCGTCGTCACCAGCTCATACGCACCATCCGGCTGTGTCCCGACGCCTACAGGTGTCGCAGCCCCGACTTGTCTACCATCAACCGGATCCGCAATCACTTTACCTTCTGCTTGCGCCAGTCTCACGGGTGTCATCTTGCAATCATACTCTCAGTCGACGCTCGATGCTTGTACTGCGGCTTTGGGCGCGACCGCCAACATCGGAACCGTCAGCAACTGTCTCAGCTTGCAACAAATTGCTCTGCTTGGAAATGTCCTGGGATTCAACCACGTCAGATGTATCCAGACTGCTCTGGCGGGTACCTGTCTCACGAGACTTCCATCAATCTGCGCCAACTTGGCGGCATCCAGCCAGACTCTTGCCAACGTCCAGACCAACGCCGCTCTATGCTTCGCCAACCTTGGAGCCTTTGGTTCCATCACGACAGCAGGCAACTGCATTATATCCAGCGTCACCAACCAAGGAGGCGCGGCCGTTCTCAACTGTTTCGAACGAGCTCTCGGATTGCCGGTCGGTCAAACGGTCGCCGGATTGGCAAGCACAGTATTGTGTCCTTCTGGCACAGCTTGCGCCCGCGCTCCGGCAGCTTGCGGTGCTCTACTGGATGTCACACTATCAACGTCGGAAATCAATGCCAACCTCAATCTCTGCCAGGCTGGCCTCGTCGTCACCGCCTTGGGAAACACGGTATCAAACTTGGCTACCGGTTTGGGCTGTACCCTCGGCAGCGTTACCGGCCTGGTGGGCAGTCTCCTCGGAGCACAGACACAGTCGTATGCACAATGTATCCAGAACTCGTTGGCTTCGCAGTGTATCACGACGCTACCGCAGAGCTGTGTCAACCTCGGCGTCGACGCGACCGGTGGCGTGGCAGTGACTGTCAGCGCACCAAACCTCATCTCTTGCGTGACTTCGCTCGGCCTCTTGTCCAATGGCATCGCCTCGGATTGTTTGAACCTGTCCTTGACGGGCCCGAACATTGTGGCTTGTCTGAACTTGCGCCTCTTTGGCGTCGCCACGGTGAATGTGGCCGCCAAATAGCCCGAAAAATGCTTCTACAGCACTCTTTCCTTTCTTTCTGTCGGGGTTTCCTATGTTTGATGGCGTTGCGGCAAAAAAACACACCATGAAATTGTCTACTATGGATATCTCACCTCTAGCCTTTCTTTGTTCAGAAACTCGCTGGTTTCTTCTGCGCAAGTCGCGATGCAGGACGTTTCTTAAGCGAACACAAGACTGATAATCATGTAATACGTAATATCAATAATACCTTCCTTTGTTCAACAAACCAGAGTTCACCCAAGTAATCATGACAAGAATGCAAATTGAGATGAGAGGAAACTGAGATGAGAGAACCTGGCCACTCCTTGATAGCCGTCTCCCGGACGCGATCAACAGAGCTTCAAGGCGCCATCGAATGCTATTCCACAGACTATGGCTGTGAGGTGAGAACTAATCTCTTATGGGTTACTCTTGGGCCTAGCTGTTTGTGGCTGTTGGTGCAACGTTCGATCGATCCTACTTTCAGGGCTTCCTTTGTATTGGAGACAGAACACAACTCTCTCCGACAGACGCCAATTTTTCCATAAACGATTGAGATACAGATAAATATTATCTGAACAGGAGCGAAACAGATTAGAAATAAACAAGCAGAGTCCCTCGAATTCTTCGAGTCCGAAGCAGCCGGCAACCTGGTCGGGGCGGGAGACGGGCCCTGGTGCAAATCCGGTTGGTTCCCCGGCGATGTCACCCCAAAATTCCTTGCTTTGGACTCTTTTGCAGCGTAGCCCCCATCTCTGCCAGGGGTTCGCGCCAATGCAAGGTTTAATGAGTTAATGAGGGGGGATGGATGGGGGGACCTTTTGCTTTGCTTCGTCCGCCCCCGAACACCCGAGGGAAGGCAAAGGAGCCCAGATTAAATTGCTAGAAGCCTTGACAGAAGGAAATCAGCATGGTGACTATGGCAAAGCGGCGCAATCAACCCCAAGCACGCCGTCTTCTTATCTACCTAGTAGTCATTAAAGCAGTTGGTGCTTAGCTTAGGGCGAATTTGTGTTGGCTGGACTGGGCTGAAGCGTTCGTCTGGGGGCGAACATATGAGCGTTGGGCCCCTTTCTACCGCTCATGATGCGACGCCCTAGTTCCTTTGCTCTCTTCTTCTAACTTGTTTGTGAACGTTGTGTGTATATACTGTCGCTGCGCTGCGAGTTGATGAAATAGTTCCTCGCTACGCCCGCCTCCTGTGCGACGAGAATTGTCACCTCGTTGCGTCCATTCATTCGAACCCAAGCGCTGTTTTGATTCTTGTTTGTACATTTCAATTGCGTTACTTCAGTCCTCCAGTCCAGGGGACCTTTAATTATTCGTGTCCATCCCGACCGGCGCTGGCCAAAGCACTGCGTTATCGCACCGCAACCTTAAACTACGACAAACCTCCCTTTGCCGATCTTACCCCTATATCGACTCGCTTCACCAGATTCCCACGATGCTTCCCTTCTCGAACCAGCGCCGATACTCACAGGACGACGCGGGGGAACCCGATCCGGAGTCAGACCAGCTCATCCCCGCGAAGAAGCGCCGACACCGCGTCCGCGTCCAGGGCCGACTCGCCGTCGTGCGCAGCGTGTCCACAGTGAATTTGCGACCCACGCCATCAGTGGCCCCGGAGCTGCCATCCCCAGTTGTCGGCAACGGGTCGGGCGGCCCAGCGAGCGCAAAGTTCGAGTCGGGCGTGGCTGGGAGCACAGTGGCGCCGGTGCGGAGGAGGAAGAGCCTGGATGATGCGAGCAGCGACACGGAGGAGGACGATGTCAAGGAGACTGCGGTGAGAGACCGCCAGTTTCGAGGATACGGGATCGGAGGGGCTGGAAACATTAGTAAGTTTGATGCCACTTTGGACTCCTGCGTTGCGTTTTTGAACACAATCCTGACTCCTCTTTTGCCAGGACGACCGACCGAAGTTTACGGCTCGGCCAAGTCGAGCTCGTCATCCTCTCGATTCTCCATATTTCCTTCATCTGGACCATCAGACGATTCAGACAGGAGGCATTGGAGCTTCAAGGATCTGTTCGCCCGGACAGGCGACCGCAAAGGCAAAGGGGCCGCTTGACCAGGCCTCGCGTCAGGTAGTACTGGACGGCTGCAGCATGCATTTGCATCTTTGGGCGGGACAATAACAGTCAAAAATGACTGAGGCGTTTGGCATCTTAAAAGGACATGGAAATATTGGAACATTGGCTTCGAGAACAACGACTGGTCAGGTCTCGCGCGCGCGAACCAAGACATTCGATCAAATATCGAGAATGGTCCAGCCAAGCGGACGAGACATAACGGCCGAGCCCCATTAAACGATACAACGTTCCTTGCTTGTGCATCATCCCGCGCGCGCGAGAGCGTCGTCCCCGCGCGGCCTTTTGCTGTTTACCGACGCCGATGCAATGCTGATCAACGACGTCCATCAACTCATTCTTCATCATTAGGGAACGCTTCATCCGCGTCGTATGAGGCCGAAGAAACGTTACAGACCTTTATGGTCGAATGGCCGAGATAATAGAGCCTCACGAAGAGACGAACACAAATCAAACGGTCACTACTGTCACTATTTGTCGCACGGGTCTTGGTCATTCGCTCGCAAGTGCCCCATCCATGGCTCGCATCGTCTTCCAGATCATTGATAATCCATCAAAATCCCAAGAGCGCCAATGAGACTCCCGCAAGTGGCAGGTTATCAGAGCGTCGTCAGCTTACTTGCAGGCGCCATCTTCCTACTAGTCATTTTCTCTACTGTACTCTTCTTCGAGATCTCGCTTTCGCAAGGGCTGACAAACGTGAAAAGCGCGTACAAGTCAGCAGGCTGTTGTTCAGAGTGTTTCGTCTTTCGATATGTGCTATGCCTACAACTGTCAATACATCTCGATCGTGAAGCCTCCCTCATGGTTTGAAGACGAACCGCGCATCAACCCCCACCTCACATATGAACGTTTCTTTTTGAGCACTTATCCTGCCGGGCCCCTCTATGCTGGTAGACTCCCTACCGGTGATGGCAGATGCCCCTTCGGCCATGTCATCCGATGATCTCAGGTGGCTAAGAGCATTCTCAAGAGAAGCTGATCTGCCATTTCAGGACTTTTCCGGCGATGGCTCTAAGCTCGGCACTCGGATAGCCGCGAGACGGGAGCCTGAAGCTACAGAACGAAGCCAATCCACCGACTTACATCATCCGCGATGCTAGCACCGTTAGCCTCAATCCACGGCCGCACTAGCTCGTTCGTTCCAGACGTCGCGCTGACGGGCTGAGACTTATCTGCAAGGACCCTGATCCTGCAGTGTCCTTTCTCAACGCGCTGTAGAGACGTGGACCGTCGATAATCAGCGTGTGACACCAATGGGCTTCAATACCGCCGGTAAGGCCTTACAACATCCCCGTTCGACTCCTCTTCACATGGACACAGAGGTTGTACGGCATCTCATAATGACTCGCTGCCTTACGCACTTTGGTGTACGATATACGACTAGTGCATTCTGACTGGCTCTTTGATGGCTCCATACAACAAGCTTGAGGCTTAGAGACAGGCAGGACAGGACCGTTTGACGTACTAAAATCTGCTGTCAGATTTCCCTTTCGCAATGCGGCCCGATGCAGCCTTGAACGCAATGAAGCCGGCGACTATTCGACCCAACGGCGCGCGTACGGGTGGAAATCTCACCGAGATGAGTTATCGCATCGAGTTGAAGCTCCCCGCGTACTGCGTTTTCACTAGGGATTCTCTTATTCATACATGTATAAATCACTGGGTGCTGCCGCTGATCTTGATGCCGTCCTTCACTCTGCATTTGAAGTAACGATTCGAGTATCTATTTACTCACACCGAGGATCTCTTGAAAGAGACACAGTATCTGCGATCATGACACTGTCAGCGGACTCTGTAGCTCAGGCTACCGAAGCAGCGGCCAACAATGGTGTCAGCGACGGCAACAAGAAGCGTCCTTACCTTCTCTTCTGCGCGGCGCCAGCAACAGGACACACATATCCCCTCCTCCAGGTCGCTGATGAGATGATTCAACGCGGCTTCGAAGGCACATTCATCGCCGGCGAAGAATTCCACCCTCAAGTCAAGCGCATCGGTGCCCAGCATGTTAGCATTCCGCCCATGTTGAACCCCGAGCAGCAAGCCATTCGCGAAAAAGTTCCTGTTGGCATACCCCGCCTCATGTTCGACCTAAGCAATGTCTTCATTAGGGCTGTGACGCCTCACTTCCATGTCGTGATGGAAACCCTCGAGAAGATCCGTGTCGAGCATCCCGACAAGCAAGTCGTTATTGTCCACGAGACGTTCTACATGGGTCTTGCCCCTATGATGTACGGCACGCCTCTACCCAAGGGCTACACCACGAGACCGCCCGTCGTCGACATCAACATTATCCCCATCGTGACCACGAGCATTGATACCGCGCCGTTCGGACCTGGTCTGCCTCCCGACTCGACCGAATCCGGCCGCGGGCGGAACAAGCTCCTCAATGAAATGTTCTTCAGCCCAATGGGCCCCTTTGGTGCGGCAGCAAAGGAGTACAACGACGTTGTCAAGGCGCTCGGCGGTACGCGCGAGCTGCCGCCAGCCTTGTTCGAATCATGGCAAACTAGTTACGACGTTACCCTGCAAATGTGCTCGCCCAGCCTCGAGTACCCCAGATCGGATCTCCCCGACGCCATCAAGTACGCGGGATGTTTGCCGCCCAAGCCCATCGACCCGAACTACAAGTACCCAGAATGGTGGGGTGAAATCACGGCCGGAAATAAGAAGGTTGTGGGAGTTGCTCAGGGTACCATCGCTATCGATTACACGGATCTCATCATCCCCACGATACAAGGTCTGGCTCACCGTGACGATATCATTCTCGTTGCCATCTTGGGTGTCAAGGGCGCGACACTTCCCGAGGAGCTCACGATTCCGGCCAATACCAAGGTCATCGACTTCCTCTCGTACGACGCCCTACTCAAACACGCAGATGTCTGGGTCCTAAATGCTGGCTATGGAGGCTTCCTGCACGGGATAGTGAATGGGGTACCTATGGTGCTCGGAGGCGATACAGAAGACAAGCCGGAGATCGCTATGCGTGGGCAATGGACGGGTGTAGCTGTTAATCTCAAGACTGGTCGCCCGACGTCGCAACAAGTTGCAGAAGGAGTAGAGGAGGTGCTTGCTAACGACAAGTACAAGAAGCGGGTGTTGGAGATCAAGAAGGAGAACGAGGATATGAAAGCCCTGGACTTTATAGAGAAGCACATCTGGGAGTACGCAGACTCGGCATGAAGGATGGCATGTCATGTTTCAAGCGAGTTCAGTAAGCCATGTGGGTGACACAATGCAGTGTTTCGCCGCCCAATACCTCAGTTCTGTTCCGACTATCACTACTGCTGCTGCTGCTGCCGCTGCTATTTTTGACACTATCGTTACCGCTCCTACTCTCTGTATTCTACATATTCCTGGGAGAATACGCTTTAGAAAGTGTAGCAAGTTATTCATGATCCCATTATGGGTTATGAGAAGGGGACGGCGAGGATGATGGTGCTACCGACGCGTGCAATGCGGCCCTGTCGGCGGACTATGCGGGCAACGACGTTGAAATGGCAGGCTGAACGGTCATAAATTGTATTTTACCTTTTCAGCCCAGAAGAAGTCAATCGAAGGCCAAGATTTGAGCACTCGTTGTGCTCCTCTCCTAATTTTGCTCTCTTGCACTGATCACAGCGGCGGCACGGAACACCTGGTTAAACTGCTATGCTGTCGCCTACTTTTGTCCCGACTACCGCTCTATCTTCGGGCGTAAAGTTATTCCATGGACGCGCATGGGCTTTGGCGTTGGGGATAAACCAAAATATTCTCTTCCACTGCCTTGATCTGTAGTGCCAAGAGCCGCGAATAAGAGCGACACAGGGCGAGATTCCCACCCATGTAGTAGAACCGTGGATGACCGCTGCTTCTCCAGATCTGTTCGAGGTTAGTCGCCTGTCCCACAAATTTGTGCTCAATATGGGGGAACTCACAGAGTTGATCTCGCCTTGCTCATCAAGATCCCAACATTCATTGACTCGATCGGCCACCTTGTCCCCTAGGATATTGCGTGTGCTAGACCTCATACCATCGTATCCCGTCGCCAGCACAACAATGTCGGCATCCAAAGTCGTACCATCCGCCAACTTCAGACCAGTGGGTGTGAAGGCCGTGATACCTCCAGGACTATGATGAACCTTGACCTTCCCGTCGACAATCAGCTGGCTGCAACCGACGTCAATGTAATATCCTCCGCCTCGAGTGATGTACTTGCGGTAGATACCGCTTCCATCCGGCCCAAAGTCAAGCTTGAAGCCCGCCTTGCTCAGACCGTCCAACAGGTCCTGGTCGACTGCAGTGATGGCCCTGATACCGTGTGTACTCAGCGCGAATTGGACAGGGATCGGGATGCTCTGCGCAACGATGTCACAGTCTTCGGTTGGGGGGCCGCCTTCCTCGTACATTCCCTTGTGCATCACAAAGATTCCCTTATTCGCTGTAATGACATAAGTGCCGCCCCTTTGAATCATCGTCACTTGCGCTGCGCCGTTTTCGTAAAAGTTCTGGCAGATGTCGTGACTTGAGTTGCCTGAGCCCACGACGAGGACCTTCTTGCTGGAGAGATTGTCGACGAGGGAGGCGTCTTGGTGCTGGCTGCCGTGGTACACTACACCCTTGAAGTCGTCTTGTCCGGGGAATGTGGGCGTGATGGGATCACCGGCTTGGCCTGTCGCCAGAACGATGTGACGAGGCTTGAGGGTGCGGAGGGTGCCATCTGCCCGTCGAAGCTTGACGGTCCATTTCTTTTCCTTCTCGTTGTAGCTTGTCTCCTCGATGTTGGTGCTGGTCCAGATGTTGAGCTCCATCATTTTTGCGTAAGACTCTAGCCAATCTGCCAGTTTGTCCTTGGGCATAAACTGGGGCCAGCTCCCGGGGAATGGGATGAATGGGAGATGACAGTACTGAATCGGATCATGGGTCATGAGAGTCTGCATGTGAGATGAGTATTCAGGTCAACTTTCGTTTCATCACAGACCTGGGGTTATGATGAAGACACCAGAAAGACTGACCCTGTATCGCTTGCGCCAGCTGTCCCCGACGTGCTCATTGCGATCTATCAGCAAAGTCGGGAGACCGAGATTTCGTAGACGAACGCCAATGTTTAGCCCAGCATGACCTAACAAGACATAAGTCAGCAACTCATGACCACCGGCATCGAGGATATGCAACTCACCAGCGCCAATGATCAATACGGTAGGGTCTTCATCGACGAATTCTACCTGTCGTTCGCGTCTCTCTTTCCAATTGCCCCCCTTGGGGTCTACATGACCAGTAGGCCTGCTGACTCCCACCTTTTCTTCGAACCCCTTCAATTCCAAGAGAGTAAAGTTGATCATGAAGGCTTTCCAGGTGTCGTCCGCCTCCAACGCCAGTCTCACCATACCCTTGCCGCGGCCAACGTTGGACTCAAAGTCAAACATGCTCTCCACCCAGTGAACGCCAGGCGCAGGGTCCCCAAAAGACGGCTGGAAAGCGCCTTTTTCGCGGGGGACAATGTGGCGGAGACCTGCCCGAGGTTGGTTTTCCTTGAAGAATGCCGTGATCTCGTCCAGGCCGTTGATGGTTCTAAAGTCCCATGAGAGACCAAGAAAGTCTCTGATCCAAGCATCTTTGCGGAAAACGGTCGATAGACCGTCTTCTACGTTGTTGGCGAGCACTTTCTCAAACGCCTGTATCCAAGTCTTGATGATTTCTCGTGCAATTTCGGGTGTTTTTGACGTAGGTTCCCTGAGGGTGGGGAGTTTGATGATGTAGTCGTTCTTGGCCATGATGGGTCTATCTCTGTCCTTGAGTTACCAGGGTATTTGTCGTCTATACCGGTACGAATACCACGGCAAACTTGGATGACGATGTTGCATTTTAAATGGGAGCCGACCACGATCGGACGACATTAGTCCGCACCGGAATAGCTTTGACGATCGGCTGCAAAGTTCACAGCTTCATGCAGGATCCTGGAATCTGATTGCCGAAAGTGAAAAGACTCGGCCCGCTGTCGCCTGCATCATGTCAGTCGATGGACACGTCCAAGGCATCGATCACGACCAATAACATCGAGAAGCCATCAAGAATCCAATGGATCGTGTCAGATAACAGCTACCCCTTCCCGACAGCCCTAACATGACCCAACTCCAAATCCACTCGTAAATGTTAGCTGTAGCTGTTGGAAGCACCAAAGTGGCTCGCTGCATGATGGCGCGACACGACCCGTTGGGGCGTGAGGGGTCACTCGGTCTCGCTGATACCCTCGTTTTATTCTTATTCTGTCAATAACTCAATTTTCTTTTTTTAGAAGGACCGTGTCGATGTTCCGAGATAGGCAATTGATTTCGCCTCTATGGAACAAAATAAGGTCGATGATCCAAAGACCGAATGAAGCTAGATTCGTGATGTGAGATGAGATGTGCTCTTCACGTCCGATCATCCATCTCAATGGCAAGCCAATACGTCACTGGATGGAGGCTGCGTCGGACGAGTGTCGTCCGATGGCACTGAAGTACTTGAAATGAGGAGAAACGCCTCTCATACCTCCAGTACGTGGGCGTAATTCAGATTGAAGAACACAGCTTTTCGATATAAATCATCAATTATCTCAACGAAATTGAGAAGAAACATCGTCAAACTCACAGACCCATGGTCAGTTCCATCCTCTTGACCATCATATAATCTCACGACGACATATACATCTGGTCTCAACATGGCGACAGCGGGGATGCAAAACCCGTCCTGGTTTCTGTACGGCCCAGGTTCAGCCAAGATCGTGGACCGTCCTACTCCAATTCTTAAGAACGAAGACCAAGTGATTATCAGGGTCCATTATGTCGGAGTATGCGGGAGTGATGTATTTCCTCCATCCGTTCAGACCATTGGACTTGATGTTGATCGATCTGTTCCAGGTTCACTTCTGGAAAGAGGGAGGGTTCCAGCGCAAAGTCAGCAACGAGAAGCCCATTGTCATGGGTCATGAAGCCTCCGGTACCATCGACGCAGTCGGTCCCGCCGTGACCAACGTCAAAGTAGGCGACAACGTAGCAATCGAGCCAGGGGTTCCCTGCCGGCGCTGCCCAGCCTGTAAGAGAGGAGAATACAATCTATGCGTCTCGATGAGGTTTTTCGCTGACCCTCCGGACTCCCACGGCGCCTTGACAAAGTATCTCATCATGCCGGAGGACTTTGTTTACAAGGTTCCTGACGAGGTGAGCCTCCAGGAGGCGGTCCTCGTGGAACCCACCGCCGTTGCCGTCCACGCGGCACGTCTGGCAGAGATCAAGTACGGACAAGATGTCGTAGTGACTGGGTGTGGGACGATTGGGTTGCTCTGCGCAGCTGTGGCCAAGGCCTTTGGCGCTCGACGCGTCATCTTGGTTGATATCATCCAGGCAAAGCTTGACTTTGCGAATACGTTCCTCGACTGTCAGACATTCTTGGTGGAGCCTGGGACAACGGGTGAAGATGTTGCTGCGAAGCTTCTCGGGACGATGGGTATCGCCGACGGGGTGGACGCTGTCATTGAGGCATCGGGAGCACAGTCGTCAATCCAGACCGGGATCTTTCTGCTAAAGAGCGGTGGGAGTTACGTCCAGGCTGGGTTGGGTAAAGCCAAGCCTGAAGTTCCCATGCTGGCTCTGTCTGAAAAGGAACTCAGAGTCCGAGGATGTTTTCGATACGCAGCCGGCGATTATGAATTGGCTTTGTCGCTCATTGCGGACGGTAAGGTGAAGCCTAAAGCCATGCTGTCGAGTGTGACCCCCTTCGAGACGGCCACTCTGGCCTGGGACAAGACTGCAAGGGGCGAAGGAGTTAAGAATATCATTGAAGGTGTCAGAGATTGAGAGAAGCCCTTGCTTGAGTCTATGGAAATGTCTTCGAGAACTTTGATCTCATATAATTTGTGCCGCGTTGCTTTGATCAGCTGGATGCACCCAATGGAATCATCAGTGTCTTTCTTCCTCCTTCTCCTCCTTCTCTCTAGCCTTTGTTTAGAGAATTCTACGAAAACACACGAGTGAAGACACGGGAGAAGCAGAGATGGCCATTGATTGTGAGAGAGCATCAAGGATGAGCATGTATGGTTCACATCACGTTGCGCAACGGACATGAGGTATCAGACTGAAGGATTGGACAACCGGATGAAATATACTGTCTATTGATTATGGAGACAAGTTCGCTCTGATATATTTTTTGGGGATTGATGGGGTCGACTTTTTGGATGAGGCTAAAAGCGTCGCTGCTGGTTCACGTATCGCTGGAGTGCTCTGTGTTAGCTTACTTCAACTTGCGAGATTAAAGATTTCGTACCTCGTCCTCATCCTCTTCACGAGGGAGGTTGGAGCGGTACCCAACACCGCCGAGAACATTGACAGAGTCCGCCGGCTTCAACCACTTATTCTTACTGTTGACATTGCCTCGGTTCGCCTTCTCGCGCGCGTCCTTGATCTTGCGCTCAACCTTATCCGCCTCGATGCGAATAAGCAGCTTCCGCTTTAATCTCCTCATTCTCCTTCTTCTGCTCCAGGATCTCTTGGGCGTATCTCTGGGCGTCGCCGAGGGTATCCCGGGGATCCCACTTCTTGGTCGGTTCTCGGTTCTTGGGAATGAGCGTCTCGGTGTTTGTCTTCTTGGTATCGAGACCGCGGCCCACGCCAATGGCCTCGAGAAAGGTGGCGAAATCGTCGATGCGGCTGCCGTCCCAAGTTTTGGTCTGAATCTTGTAGCTGCCGTTGATGAACTTGTGAGGGGTCTGCGCGACGAGGGTAGCGTTGATCTTCTTTTTCATTGTGGATAGTTCCTTGGACATGACGGCCATGCTTCTGACGTCGGACGTCATCTCGGCATCCTGGGCGTGCATACCCACGAAACCAGCCAGCTTGAGCTGATCGATACTCGTGCAGTTGGCGTGGAAGGTCTTTCGAAGGAACGACGACATCTCGTCGGCATTGTCGTAGGCGTCCATCTTACACTCGGGAAAAAACGTTATGGCGTCGTGAGCTGCCTCGGCAGTCTGTCCCATTCCACCGAGGATGATGCGGTCGAGACCGCCAACGTTGTCTGCTTCCTGAAGCATGATTTGGGCGATGTAAGGAAGACTGCCGATGTTCATCCCGACTGCCGCTCTATCTTCGGGCGTAAGGTTATTCCAGGGACGCGCATGGGCTTTGGCGTAGGGGAAGACCCAGCGGACTGAGGGAAACTGCTCGCGGAGGGTCTTGTGGTTCATCGTCAACTTCTCGGAAAGGACTTTTCGACGAAGCTCCTCCTCAGAGGTAGTCTCGGGGAAGCGATGGAGAAAGACGACGGTGTGGGTGTGGTCGTGGCTGTCGGTGGCATCAACCACCATGGGCTTGATAAGATTCTGACGAAGAGACATTGTGATAAGTACTGCAATAGAATTGATTTTCAGGACTTTGAAGGTTGTGTTCTTGGAGAAATATTGTGATGGGTGCAAGGTCAGAGGGAGGTTGAAGGTCAGGATTTTGGTAGGTGCGAAGCTGCGCTCTTCCCAGGTAAGGCAAGTACCAAGACTTTGGCGGGAGCTTTCTCTAGATGCCTATTTCCGCGATGGGATGATTTCACTGGCAAAAGCTTCATCTTTAGGCCTCCATCTGCAAGGTTCATGGGGGGTCCAAGGTGCCTTTTGCCCGGATGGCAGGCCTCCTGCAGGTTGCACCTTCTGTCTGCAATAACAATTCCTTTAATTGGATTGTCTTGCATCCCATCTCCCCCTCACTACAAATACAAGTATCCATCCCAGCTTGCAGCGTGTCAAGGGATGAAATAGCTCTCTCTCTTATAGACGGATGATGGTGTGATGAGAATGATCTGGTATCATTATTAACCGATTTCCTGTACCACTCCCTCAGGACTACTTTTCTGTCTGCCTCGCCTTTGAAGCCATTTTATAGACGAGGGTAATTTTTACCCATCTCGTTGCTCCCAGATTGAGAATCCCTATACTTGAAAACATCGAGACATCCCTATTTGATGCCATTACCGTTCGCGAAAGTGGCTACTCATCAAATATTTCCAGCAAACCCACCATGAGCAGCAAAGCGCTGTTGGTAATCACGCAAATGAGCCCAGTTTCGCATCTCCTCTTCCTCATCCTGCGGTGTCATGTTCTCTCCAGCCATGTTGCTACCACTTGGCCCTGTTCCTTCAAGCTTGAGGAGGACATCGATGAGCTTCACGAGCGCCTCCTCCGACTTCATAGCCACCGGGCCTTTCCGCTCCGGGGCGTCATTGAGGAGAGTCGAAGCGACCTGTCGAACTTTGTTGATGAGCGAACCGCCGTTTGGTTCGAGGTTGCGCTGTGAGATGGAGCCCAGCACGTGAAGAAGATTTTGCACGATTAGCTCCCGCTCTGCCGTCATCAGCTCAAAGACGCGGGCTGCCTCCGCATCCTCGGCTCCCTTGGCAGCATGTTCCTCGGCGTTGTCCCCAACTTGCTCTTCTTTGTTGGGGTCGGACATGTGGACGTCGCGCAAGTTGAAGTACAACTCGACATAGAACGAACGCGTAGCCAGTTGGGAAATGTAGATGTTAGCCTTTTGAATCTCGTACTGAAGCTGCCGCCGGCGTTGGGGGTGATTCTTGATCACGTTTCGGACATCATTAGGAGGCTGGCTGCTAGGGTACGCGGGAGGCACGTATTGGAGCTCGGCATCTTCAAGGGTACCGAACCCGCTGGACTGCTCATGAGAAGCACTGAGCTGAAGTTCAGGCGGAAGCCGGTCGATGATGTCCTTGGCGGCAATGAGAGCGTCTCTAAGAAGAGACCTCTGATCAGACCAGGGAAGAGTGCTCATACCGTAAACGAGCTCAACGCTGACAATGGCGTTCATGGTTGTGTAGATGTCGACGGCAAACCGGAAACCAGTAAGCAGAGTGACAGAGCTTTCGGGAGGATACACGATTTCGTTGGCCATGATGTAGAGATCATCGACGTTCTCGGGCAGGGCAGGGTATGGCAGTCCGGGGGTCGACGGGGCGATGACCAAGTCGGCATGAGAGGCGCCTAGTTGTGAGAAGGACCTTTGATGTGTGTGTAAGTAGATATGCACGTGGACTGCATGATAGAAGATAGGGAACTTACCTGACGCCGAGCAGCAGGCACCAAAAAATGCGCTTGCCGATCTGATCCTTGATGTGGTGGAAAGGTAGGGGATCCGGCGAGCAGTTGTCGTTGCCAAAGGTGGGAAGCTCATTGGGATGCTTGGGCCGGTGGAAGCCAAGCTCCCGAATGAGTGACAGACACTCGGACATGAAGTAGCGGAAGCGAGGTACTTGGAAAGTGTAGCCCGCCGCGAGCCCAAGAAAGTAGCTGGTAGCGGCATCATCCAACGTCTTCTGCTTCAGTGCCCATCGAGAACCCCGCGTATCGAGGGCGATATCTCGACACCTCTCAATCATGACTATCGCCCTCGGAAAGAGGTGGGTGCTGTGCTGGGTCTTGAGGTGCTGCCTGGCACTCCGGGGAAAGGAAGACACCAGAGAGGCGATCATGGAGGACAGCAAACCGAGAAACTCGGGGTTCGTTCTATCCTCTCTGTTTGCAAAGGAGTGTCTGAACGTCGGTTCGTGCGGGAAGGGGGCGAGCGGGTGGATGTAGGTGAAGAAGTCGTCGATCAAGAGCTCGAGAATGGGTAAGGGCGCGATGGCCTCTGCATCCAAACGACCCGGTCCCTCTGCGATCGAAACCAGAGCCTGCGCAGCATTGTGCGGCGAAGGCGAGGGTGTAACAGCAGCGCCATATGAGGTGAAGGCGGCCGTGGTGGGCGAGCCGGCCATGCCAGGCTCGATTCTCTGCCTTCGAGCGGCCCTGGCAGCCTCGGCATGCTTGTTCGGGGGTCCTCGTCTCTTCAGCTCTCGGTTGAAGGTGCATTCGACGTTGAGTTCGGAGCATGGCCTACACGGCGGGCCAGACTCGTCGCACTTGACCTTGCGTTGGGAGCACATGTCGCAGGCGCGTCGAAGGCGGGTCAGCTTAGGGTTAACCGTCGGGTCTCGTGGCATCGGCGGCATCGGGGCGAAGGCGTGAGGGAAAGCAGACATGGCGCTCTGTGACACGGCACCGAGAGAGCCATCGGTGGCCAGCGGAGATGCGGGCGGAGCGCCTGTGACTGTCGAGCCATGCGAAGCCTGCGGCGGAAGTTGGTGAGGCGGCGCTTGGGATGGGGTGTGTGGAGGAGGGGGCAGCGGCGGCTGGTGTTGCTGGTGATGCTGGACTTGGTCTTGTTCGGCAGCCGAGGACATCGCCAGCTGGTCTTGCTGCTGTTGCTGCTGTTCCTCAACAGGCTGAGGCTCGTGTTGTTGTTGGTGTTGTTGCTGTACTTGCTGCTCATCCGCCGCGGCGGCGGCGGCTGCAACCGTACTCAGATGATGCTGGACATTCTGGATAGCCGCTGCAGCTGCAGCATCTGAAGCAGCTTGGAGGACCTGGAGTCCATTGCTGGCGTAGGCGTGGGCTGTTGCTTGCTGAGAGGCAGTTGGCGATGCAGGGGGATCGGATTGAGGGTCGGGCTGATGCTCCGCCGGCTGCTGCTGGTCCTCTGGCTGAGGTTCCTGATCGGCCAACGACGATGACATCTCGAAAAAAGACAAGAGCAGGGCCAGGCGAAGGCCCCCTTGGTCTTATCCCTCCTAATGCGATGGGCGGTGCTGAGTGGGAATGGCTGATTGTCGGAGAAGCTCCGGCTGCGATTCGGGACGGCCTGTCCTGTGTGCGCGTCCAAAGTGGGTGTGCGGAGGTTCTGGTGTTGCGCCGAGTCGACGGTCCAGGGCGGTGAGCTGACGGGGGGACATGGAAGCAAGTGGAGCGTTCTTTTTCGCACAGTAATAATCCGCCAGGGGTTGTGCGAAAATGCACGTGAGAGGTAGGTGGGTCCTCAATTAAGCGAGAATCTTCACACGGCGCAAATTCTGCCGTTCAAAACAGGACTAGCGTGGCGCTCTTGATGCTCCACTCTCATCCTGGGAACCCGGAGGTCTAGAGAAAGAGGAAGGTGCATCCCAAGCCGAAATCCCGAGATTATTCTCATGCTGTAGAAAGACTTTTCTTACTACCAGAGTCTAGTGTCTATTTCCCAAGAATATAGGTAGTCAGTGGACATGAGCTGACTCTTCCAAACATTCAAGTTGATAAGGAAGTAGATAGAGCAACATAAATTAACCCATACCTATTCCACTCGACATTGTCACCACTCGCCTCCTCTTTAGCTTTGCCACCATTGCTATCTTCCACGATACTCTGCTTATAATTACCGTTCTGGTCTGTGATATCTATAGGTACTTAAAGGATATATGTCACGAGTTATGGCACGCAGCAATGGGCATGTGAAGTGTGTTTAAAGTGGCTTGAATCAACCTATCTAGAAGGAAGGAAAGAGAACAGTCTAAATACTGAACAAATGTGAGATATACGTGAAGTAGCACGTGATAGAGTGGTCGTTGAGTGCTGATACCGTTCCTGTTTCGTGACAATATACTATTGACGAAACATGGTAGGTAAAGAACAAGCTTGAGGAACTATGAATGAGACCGATAACGCTCAACACAAACCCCGAGGAAATAGTGGAATAGGAACATATAGCAAAATTGTTGGGCGGAGAAACCTTGTGTTTCCTGATGTACCTAACTAGTTCAACGAGCGAAATGTTGAGCCAGCTCGAGGCTGGGTGCATATTTCCATATTGACATCTGTGTATTGATAGGCTCAATGATGTCTTGCTCTCATCCTCAAATCGCTCATTGAGATTCTTACAAGACTCGATGACCAGTGACTTTTTTCATTGCAACTGATAAGGAGTCCGTTCTTCCATCTCTAAAGTGTAAAAGACTGCTTTTTAAGAAAGAAGATATTAGCGAAAGTGTTCAGATATTAGGTAAGACACGGTCAATAATGACAGAGTTAACAACAAAAGCACGACATTATCTACCTGGATCACAACATGAACGACCTTAGTTAAAAGAAATGTGACATATGCATAAGCAAATATCCTCAGTAACGGTGCTTTCCCACTCTGCTTCTGATATTTTGTATTGCTGCTCAAGACCTTTCTGGCGCAATCAAGTCTTGAAAGTTAGCCCAACAGGCGAGAAAACCCTTTGATACACAGAGAGCTCTTCTTCAGCGACAGTGATGATGAATTGAAGAGCTCCACTTGAAGACTGCATCTACAGATGATTGCCACTCAAAGCAGATTCTAGACCCGCAGAGACATGCCGTGGCAGAGCTTGAGAAATCGGTGCCTTTCATGGAACTCGAAATCCGAGACTGGGCACACAATCGCTCAACATAAGCTCGCCGCTCCTCCACTGAAGGTGTCCCATAAACCATCTCCAGTCGCCTCAATTGTTTTCATGAAACTCGCTAGGGTCATCGAATGTAACAACGGGGTGGGATATTCCGATTTCTTTTCACGAAAGTCTCATCAAAGGCGTCTTTTGGGTGCTGCTCACTTTGGAAAACAGAATGTTTGCCGTACATCGACCAGCGACCAGTCCGATACTGGCAAGTCGCATCCAAGCAACACTCCCTTCTCACACCATAGTTGGACCACTGGGGCAAGAGCAATATTAAACTCCCATGGGAAAGTAATTGAGGTTGGGTCAAAGACATTTATCCTATAATCGCATCCCGTTTACCCCTCCTCGACTGCCACCGCATGACTGGTCGGTAGCGCTTCTTTCGTCGCTCATTTTGGATCGTGTGTGGTGGAATGATTTATGCATGCCTCCAACCCCTGTTGGGGCTAATATAAATGCCGGACTTTCAGGAGAATTACCCCAGACCAGGGTACCATCCCGGTCCAAGTATGGCAAGTGCTTCAACCCACATGACAACATAAACAGCGCTCCTTATGGAAATCAAAGCCGGGTCTTACCCTTGAGCCGATACCATATCTACTGTGTGAGGTAGGCACACGAAAGTTGGCAGCGGTGGGTTGGCGACGGAATCATGACCAGGTCTCACTCTGTGGGAGGGCTGAAGGTTGGAGAATTGCAGAGATTCATCAGAACACTTTTTTTTTTTCATCTTATCGATCGATTTGTGACGCTGGTAATAGCTTCTTATTGTAGTATTTAGTTGGAGGGCGTGGGCCAAGGGATCTCTTAAAAGGAGCTCAGAAAATAAGGATGAACTCCTAGGCCGGGTTGCTTACAGTCGGGTTGCTTACAGTCCACTTCCTTAAGACAAGCAGCCATCACCCACCCGACCCCCGTATCATCCGCAAGACTTCTTCCGAAATACCTTCTCGGACGTCTTGGTCGCCCAAGACGTTATTCGTAGACGCCGGCAGGCCCAAGACGATCTAGACCTCATCTCTGCGACTATCCCCAGCAAGAAGAAGCTCCAAGACAGGCAAGCCTACCAAGAGTCTTGGCAACGAGTGCTTATTGCGTATTGGCATCATTGGCTTTGACAAGTATGAGGTCTTGAATGCAACTACGAGAAGATTATATCGTAAGTTGACCTTGTCGTCGAACCAGCAATATTCACATTGAACTTCAATGGAGTACCTATACGTTATTAGAAGACATTAGGACTAGAAGGGAAGGAGACGCCTTATTGAGATCACGAACCAAGAAGGAAAAGTAGCACACCTAGAGGTCGTGTGTAATACGATGCCGGGACCCGATTCCGTCTAGTACCGTACACTCCGCGTTCTTGGGCTCGAAGACACGCCTCGCTTCCCCCGCACCTATGCCAATGTGAGGATTGATTGCAATTTATATTGCATCGAACGATTGATGGAACGTTTTGCCGGTCGATTGGGGAAACTCCGGTTCCCGCAGCCTTCAGGGGTAAGTAGAAAGTTTCGCCCGACATTCTGTCAAAGACTGTTGGATGCCTATCTACCTAAGTCGGATCGATGCTGTTTACTGCTCAACGGATGAATGCCTCCGTAGTAGGCATGGAAGATCCCACCGGCCATGGGATGAAAGGGATGTTCGGTGCGCTTCCCGGCGATCCCTTGCTTGGTACTGAGGTCTTGGTCAACACTGCGAACGGAACTTGGGACTCCTTGGGAGAGTATTCATCAAGATATACTTCCCGAGAATTTCCAAGAAGAACTATAAGAAGTCTGTCAAGGTCACGCAAGATGTCGTGAAACTCATGAGCTTCTTCACCAGCCAGAACATCCTCAGCTATTGACATCTCATCTCAAGATGCTTTCTCTCTCCGTTCTTCTTGCTGCCATCGGCGCCGTGTCTGCTCAGCAGGCAGGTACTCTGCAGACTGAGACTCACCCGAAGTTGACCTGGCAGAAGTGCACCGCCTCCAGCTGCACCAACGTCAACGGCGAGGTCGTCATCGACCACAACTGGAGATGGCTTCACGATGCCTCTGGCACCAACTGCTACGATGGCAACAAGTGGACTAGTGCTTGCAGTTCCGCAACGGACTGTGCCTCTAAGTGCTCTCTTGAGGGCGCTGACTACGCAGCCACATACGGCGTCACCACCTCTGGCAACGCTCTCAGCTTGAAGTTCGTTACGCAACACGCCTACGGCAAGAACATTGGCTCTCGTCATTATCTCATGAACTCAGCCTCGGCCTACGAGATGTTCACTTTGACAGGTTGGTCTGGTTAATGAAGAGACCTTCGTGTCAGCTACTAATCTTTCAATAGGTAACGAGTTGGCCTTCGACGTCGACCTATCCCAGGTTGATTGTGGTCTGAACGGTGCCCTCTACTTTGTGCAAGTAAGTCAAATATCTTCGGGGATAACCCCAACAATGAAAAGGCTTCCCTGTCAGTTACTTACCTTTCAATAGATGGACGCAGACGGCGGCATGGCCAAGTACCCTACCAACAAGGCTGGTGCCAAGTACGGTACTGGATACTGCGACGCCCAGTGCGCCCGTGATCTCAAGTTCGTCGGCGGCAAGGCCAACATCGAGGGCTGGGTCCCTTCGTCCAATGATGCTAACGCTGGCGTCGGTCCCTACGGTGCCTGCTGCGCCGAGATGGACGTCTGGGGTATGCAACATATCGCCCATATCTGCCATCTCTTTGAGCCTTCTTCCTAACCATATGACAGAGTCCAACTCTCACTCCTTTGCCGTGACACCCCACGCATGCACGAACAACGCATACCACGTCTGCGAGACGTCCGGCTGTGGCGGAACCTACTCCGCGGACCGCTTCGCTGGCGACTGCGATGCCAACGGATGTGACTTTAACCCCTACCGCATGGGTGCCACTAGCTTCTACGGCAAGGGCAAGACGGTCGATACTTCCAAGAAGTTCACGTAAGTCATCCCGTTGCTGCTTTATTCTTCCTCTAGCTTTCGACATGTGCAAGATCACGACTCAGTAGCTGACCATGAACACCCAGCGTTGTCACCCAGTTCTCCAACAATAAGGTCGCGCAGTACTTCGTCCAGAATGGCGCCAAGATCAACATGCCCAACTCGACCATCAGCGGCGTGTCCGGCAACGCCGTCACCCCCGAGTTCTGCACCGCCCAATTCAAGGCCTTTGGCGACCGCGACCGCTTCTCTGAGGTCGGAGGCTTCTCCAAGCTCAACTCGGCCCTCAGCGGCAAGTGGGTGCTCGTGATGTCCCTTTGGGATGATCACTACGCCAACATGCTTTGGCTCGACTCCGTCTACCCCCCCGAGAAGGCTGGCCAGCCCGGTGCCGCCCGCGGAGACTGCCCCACCACCTCCGGCGTCCCCGCTGATGTCGAGAGCAGTCTTGCCAGTGTAAGTGACTCTTCATTTCTCTTCCGAATGCGCGCCAAGTATAGAGCTGATACCAAGACCAACTAGGCCACTGTTACGTACTCCAACATCCGCTTCGGACCCATCGGCTCAACCGTCAAATAAGCTGTTCGTAGAAAGTTGTTCTTCGTCGAGCTAGAGTGCTTGGTATGTGCAACTCTTGTCTGGGTCGAGGCTCTGCATGTTCTGGCAAAGGGGGCGATGAGACGACGACAAGCCTACAAGTAAGCTTGGTCTTTTGCTACAGACACCCGGGTCTCTAGCTAGAATATTGTCGGTCGTAGTGTAGAGTGTCGTTTTCTCTTCGTACATAGTCGTTACTCTTTCAATCCGAAGTTTTTGTTGCTTGTCTATTGAGTCCCGTGTGTACCGGCCTCACCTCGTAGTATTCCTGCCTGTATATGTTGGTTTTGTCAAAAAAGCCACCAAAAGAAAACAGCGTAGAAAGAATGGGAAGTTTCGAAAAAGGGGACGAATGATCTTCAACCTACACAATTTGTCCTCATAAGTGTATCAACAGCTTGTGCTGGCGGCAAAGTGAACGGTCACCAAGTCGAAGCAGATTTAAGCTGCAGGGCTACGACTATCGGACAATGTTATTTGACATAGGTAGAATTGCCGACATTTCCCCTTCAAGTCAGAGTCCGACTTCCGACTCCTCTAAGTCTGCAAGGTTGCTGCCCACACTCATCGGCCCGGTCTGGCAACAAACCGGTTTGGATGCGCCAACATTCTCACCGTTGATGCTAAGAGGCTTTCAGTTTTGAGATGGTGTGGCCAGGTTCATCAGACGGTCCTCTGCCCAATGGGAGGCCGTGTGTGGCACTCGGAGAGGACCCCGGGCCCCCAATCCTATCAGAGTGCCCAAACTCTCCTGATGATGACACAAACCAATCAGTCTATCTTCATCTTTGACCCCAGCTTCAGTGACGCATCCCAACCGTCACGGCTCCACCGAATTCCGGCAGAGAGGTGAGGAGAAATTAGACCGTGAAGTCCATGATCCCACCGGCTAGCACTGATCGTCGGTGATAGAGTTTGTTGCGCATGCATGACATTTACGCGCATTCAGTTGGGTACCTAATGTTGGGATGGGCTCGGACTCTCTCTTAATTGCATAACCATTGATATGCAATTTAACGAACCGACCGTCTAAAGAACATGGCGTATGGGCTGTAGAGCACAACAAGTACATGCCGAAAACACAACTCAGAGATGCCAGACCGTCAGCTGATTTGGCGGTGATTAAATAGCGAGCACCTAAGGATTTGGTATGCACTGAAATTTGCAGACTCTCAGCGCCCGATAAATACTGCTGATTTTGTTATGTGCGCTGTCCTTCAGCGTGTTGCTCCTGATGACCGCAAGGATCAATGACCACAGACGCCAACGGGACCCCTATCTAATGCTGCGATGAGAATTAGCCCTGAGCTAGATGAGTGGCCACCATTGTTCGGGAGGGGACGTCCAGTCTTCTACGGCGATGCTGTGACCTAACATCGGAGGCGAAGGTTTCAAGTTCCATGATAGTACATTGAACCTATCTGGGTCAGTAACGAATTCATGCTGGAAATGCGCGCTGCTCATCAAGGGTCAGTATACGCAGCACAGTAAAAGGAGTTTGATATTTTTAGTAAGTTGGTCTCTGCAGCATCCGGCTTCCATAGGTTTTTTAACTGTTCTTTAGTACACATGTCAGCGCACATCATCAGTGAGATGCTTACCAGTTCGAAGATCCTCATCATGATTCATCATCCTTGTGGTAACACCCTCCTAAATGGATTTCTAGCTCCTGATAGTAGCAATCATCTTGTCTTCCTGGAGCAGGGAAACCATTTGGTCATGATCGGAGGCGGGAATTGTCTTGTTCCCGAGATGTGTGTCTCTCGGCCCTTGCTTGCTAATTGTACCTCGAGAAACTAGACTTTTCATTCATTGGCTTGGAGTCAATACCAATAGACGGACTCTATGTTGAGAAGTGGGGGACTGCGCATATTTTACCGCGGGAGATATCGGACATCCTGAATAGGGGTAAATCTTACTGTCCATTCAGATGATTATCGCTTGACCAAGTGTACCTACCTACACCCTCTTATTTGATTTCTTTTGTTGTTCTACAACCCTTAGCAACGTTCTCATCTTCAAATTCATATAGCATGATGCGAAAGGCGAGGAGACAAAGCTCGCCACTTTATGCTTCAGTGGTATGTGGAAGTTCCAAGGGGAGCACCCAAGGCCCGTCTGATGCAACACAATGACTCTACAGCTTCCCAAAACCCTCCTATCCATGCCTGGAGCACAGAGCATCTGGTATGTAGAGAAGACTGTAGAGGTTTACTTAGTCAGATGCCTGCCGATGCTTAAGGTCTGCAGCACCTGAAAAGGCTCTGGAATGGCTTGACGAGTAATGGCTTTGTTTCCAGATTGGTGCTTTATGAGCACGCTGTTTGAGTCGGAGGCGGGCGCCCTTCCTCTCACTCACCTAAGGTACGATAGACAGGTCTTAGGATATGATTGAGCTTCGTGAAAGGTGTACTGGGGGTTGCAAGACTGCCTCTGGTAATTGATACTCCCCGGTCGTTTATTCTCCCTTGCTCGTCTCCCTTAACTTTGGTCATATCGAAATAGCCTTGTAAGATTTTCATGGTTGGCTTCGCCGTGTAATCGAACTTCGGGCAAACTGGGAATGGCTTGACCCTTGACTCCTGGCAGATTTACCCATTCATGATTCGACTGGGTGGCAACTTTTGTAACTGCAGGTTTCGTCAAAATGGAGAACGGTACCTCTAGAGGGATCAGGAAATAAGGTCGCAGTGATCCTTTGCTCCTATTTCCTGCCTGTTGGCGCGTGTGTCGCAGGGCAACATTCAGCTGCCGGGACTCTTATCACAAGTTGCGGTCGCAGCTTTAGTGGCCTCGGAGGACACAAACGAGCGTCGTCATGTGTATGAAGAACGCTACGGTGCCACTGCGCAACTGTACACTTTCTTTGCGGCATTTCCCGTGCAATCTTCAGGAGGCTAGGAGGTCGTCGCGATGGCATTTCCCTTCCTGTAAGTGGAAAAATGATGGAAAGAGATCTAAGAACCAGAGACGGACATGTTGAAGGAGGTCTCCACCAGGTTTGTGCTACCATCATACGGTGGGCGATATTGGATCTGCTGTTTCTGCCTGAGACCTAAATCCCCATGTACGTAGACATACCAGCCATATTGCCACGGTGGTAGTCCCAGATGCGACCTAGATTGAACTCTCTGCGCTTCTGAGTACTTTCTCCTGCGGTGTACAGGCCTAGTTGACATTCTGAGAAGGTCTCTTGCGCTTGAATGAAAGGGGGATTGGTAGCGCCGAAGCACTGAATCGTGAAATTGTTTGCAGAGCCTGCTCGACAACTGCGCTAGGATTTCTGTGATACCGAGCATTGACTAAACTACACTACATTATAGACATGCAGGACTCATTATATGTAGTAAGTAGCTCATCGTTAAATCGTTGCCAATGGCTACCTATGTACCTTACTCAGGTAGTCGCTGCGACGGATTACTTCGTGGAGCTAATCATGATCGGCCTTAGGTAGCTCTCGAAAGCAGAATTAGCTTGTGTCCATGTTCTTCGCCCCGCGACCAAGAAAACGGCGTTGTACGGCTCGGTGCGGCCAGCTTAAGCCCCGACTTCCGAAGCCCGAGGGGCTGATTCCTACCTTAATGAGTTGCCATAGCCCCCTCAAGCGAAGGTGAAAGAATAGGTGCTTGGAGTGCCCGCGAGAAAGATGGGAATGTATTCAAGACTTTAATTACGCTTGTAGTGTGAAGTTATTAGATGCGATTGCTTCAGATAACAAGGTCAAGAATGTGAAGGCTCAAGACGAAGACGCCGTGGTTGGGTGGCCGGCCCATCGGGCTTGTAGTGAGATTTACGAACCTGAATCGCAGCACATGGCGCCTGCCACGCCAGCTTGGCACGGTCAATCTCCAGATTTAAGTAAACTCAAGTTTGGCCAGGATGGTAGAGTAGTACGGCTTTGCAGCTCGTGCAGTTAATCGCATCGAGAATCGAGAAGGGGCTGGGCGCTTGACTTCCTAGGTCGCAATGCCGGAGGCGAAGGCCAATCCTCAAACTTGTCGACAGCTGCTCTCTTTCATCCACTTGTCGATAGAAGGAATCGGATGGATGATTACGAGACCAGAAGGTGTGAATGGTTACGAAGGACTCTGGTACTGTCAACTCATTGACCACGACTCTTTCCGGAATGGCATCGAATTTGACCTCCATCGAGTAATGATTGTGGCTCTGAATCCAAAATAAATCATAATTCGCTTGTAATAATCACAAAGAACTCTTGCGAATGCGGTATTTTCAGTGGTACCGCTTTGCCATTGATATCTAAAGTACGAATCACCACTAACATTGGACGGACAAAGCTGGTGAATCGAGGGGTCGGCCGCCTCATTAAGTGCCAGAGTTTTGGGACACAGCCCTACATGATGGTTGAGGAGCTTGGATCTTCTGGTCTATCCGCCGGATCACTAATGAGATTCCAACCTTCACCATGTGTGTACTGCGCAGTCTGCGCTTCGTGGCCCGTGGATCATGATGATGGCACGGCTTTTAGGGCATAAGCGAAAATCCACGTCATGGCTTCTTTCGTTCTCCTTGCGTGCTTTCCAGCTTGAAAGACGTCTAAAGCTTTGTTCAGCTCGAGTAAAAAGTGCGCCTCGATGGGGAATCTTCGAGCCAATTTTGCGGTCAATGGGATTCGAGGAGAAGCAGACAAGAACTAATTTGCGTTCTGCATACATTCATCAAATCGGAATAAATCCTCCGCTTCATAGTGACCGCAAAGCCGTGGCAAAGCAACACCCGAGTCGCTACAGGTACAATTGTAAAAAGCAAGCAGGAGACCCGCAGCATCTGAAGGGCCTCGACTAACTTGCCACATCACTGCCCATATGCGGATGACCATCGCGTCGACACTATGGACCGCTCGAATGGCACTGTAGGGTGTAAGATTAGCTGCTGTGGAAGGACTAGCAGTCCTGAGGGGGCTTTCAATCGACAGGGCAAGTTCACCTTCTCGATGGCCCCGGCCAGTGCAGACAGGAATCCTTCCGAACGCCAGCAGGGATGGTACCACGCCTGTGGGGTGTATCAGTTAGGTATCCGTACTATGGCCGAGAGAAGAGATGCGCAGTGGCCAAGAGATTCTGTTGGAATATTGATTGCACTCAATAATAACTGGCTATAAATACTCTTACGAGGCTGATGATGGAGAGAGCCTTGTTGTGCTGTCATTACTTTCTTTCCTTCATCTTGAACCAATGCTGGGCTTGCAACACGACGATGACTCAAGGGACGCTCCGAGCCCGGATACTCCTGCGACAGCCACAAGCTTCAGGCGTCTCTTACCAGCCGGCGCTGGTCCTCGCGTGATCTCAACGGATCCCCCCTTTCGACGGCAGAGACAAGCTGTTCCAGCGGCGTGCCTGGAGTGCCGCAGACGCAAAGTAAAGGTAACTCTTACGCTCTACGGAGATTGCTGTGAAGAGGGAAAGCCGCCCACCTTTAGCTTCCTACCCCTGATGAGAAAAGTACCTTTTGGCACGACTTGGTGTAACACACATAGCAACGGTACTTGTCAAAGTCGTTGACATCGCCGTCAATGTGGGGCAAATTGGCCAAAAGACTTGTCAAATCATGAATAGATTAGACAGTTAACCGTCAACCTTTTCCCCTCTTCATCCACCCCCTTCAGAAATTCAGCCCAGTCAAGGCCCAGCCAGCCGGATCTCTATCATTTCGATACGGCCAGCCACAAAGCTGATTAGGATTGGAAAACACAGTGTTCCGCAACCCGACCGATCTGTTCGCGATGTTCCACTCAAAACGTCGAATGCGAGTGGGATACCCCAATTGAGACAACCAGAAGACAGGCGATTGTCAATCGACTGGAAGAACTTGAAAAAGAGAATAATGATCTCCACGAGCTGATCAGAGACCTTTATTCACGGCCCGAAGCAGAGGCAACCGAAATATTCAATCGACTACGATCGACAGGCGACCCGTTCCATGTCCTGGACCTCGTCCGAGTGGGAGATCTCCTCCTGGGAAAGCAACCCATCGAACAGGATAGCTTCGCTGACAGGAGAAGCAAATCGAGCCCGTCATCTTCCAAACCGAGTTCAATGCGGGAAAAAGCCGACATGAACCCGTTGGACCCGGAAGATTGATTGAACCGAGTCTTGTGCAAACGCGAGCTATGGCGGATAATTCGAATTTCGAGTCACAGGCAATGGTGACGACCTCTATCAACTCGACCGCCTCAACACTTCGCAGTGTTCATCATCTGCCGAGGCAAGTTGCGCAGGACGCGATTTAGCAATCGCAGAGTTTGAATAAACAAGCAGGCTACGATATCTCCGGTACGATGGGAACATCCTCTAAACAGTCAAGACGCGACCGAAGCTGACTGGCATTGCCATTATTTGCAAGTTTTGGTCGATAGAGCAATTCAAACTCTTATGATGTTGGAGACGCCAACGAACGATAAACGGTAGCCCTGAACCTGGCTCTGGTCATAAATTGCCGAAAAGCTCGTCGTGGTGCCCGACAACTCCGATTACAATGGGTAAACGATGACTCTTTGACGACCAAGGGCAAATCCAACCACACGAGACGATCAGCCCGGGTGTTGCATGCCGGACACCGACATCATCGCCACTGTGCCTTCCAGAATCCGAGGCTGAGATTGTAGCGAGATAATCGAAATCGTTGGGGTTGCATGGGGCGAACGGTCTGGTACGTTTTCTAGATGCCTCTCGCACCAGGTGCTTTTATTCAAGAGCGGCGGGCCGGAATCTGATCGCTAAATTGTTTTTTATCCGTAGTTACTTTGGAAAAGAAGTCCATTTACAAAAGATATCAGTTGGCGTCGTCAGGCCCAAGCCGAATGCCACTAGACAATAATTTCCGACGTCACAGTGGCAAAACTCGTAAACATACCTTTGCGTGCCAGACAGGCGCAACTCGGACCTAAACGACCTATACGAGCATACACACTTGAAGAGAAAGATGGCAAAGGCAAGCTGAAGAGCAGATGTTAGAAAAACTGCAATCGCAGCAAGACTTTTAGGTCTTGCACTCTAGGGTGAGCGGTCGAGTTTCCTACCAAAGCTTTTCACCCAGTGCGATCGCGCGTCATTTCGTCGTTTAGTGTCCAGATACCGACGTCTTGCTTTATACTGTATGGAATTGTGCAAACATTCTGAAAGACTACATGTATCAATGGACTGCTGGACTGGCATACACCTGTGGAATTACGGACACTCGCCCATGCCAAGTTGTATTCGTTTAACCCTAGTGCTCAACCGTGCCTGTCTCTCAACCTACTCCACTTCTTCCCATTTGAGCGCGAGCGTCACAGGATACGAAAAATTTGTCGTCGCCCTGAATGAGAGTAACACAAACGCATACCAAATACCAAGGGCAACAACTGGTCGAATCGGCTGCCACAATTCTAGGAGGTTGTCACTGGTGCTACGAGGTGTTGGTCGTTGAGAGCTAAACGCTAACGCTTGACGCGATTTCCACATAGTCCCATTACGAATATAGCTTGAAGTCTACGACCAAGACTAATTAAGAGTAACTTGCTAGCTGCTATTGTAGTGTCATGCTTGCTCATTCGCCCCTCTATAGTGGCCAATCGATTTGCATGTTACGTCCGTACGCTGTTGCGCATGCCCCCTCTTTCTACTTCAGGAAAACCGACGATTCGAAGCGAGGTCCCCAGGACTATACAGGTGGCAACATCGGCAGCCCCCAAACGCAAACTGGGCGATGACTTGGTAGAATAATCACACGGGCTAACCAAGTTGTCAACGTAGGGCTGAATGGGGCTGGGATCAGGGCCTATACTCTGACTGACCTGGATACCGTCTTCTGAAGGGGTTTCTGGAGTAGGGTGAAGACAGGACAAGCAGCAATCAAATGCTGAATTGCTCGGAAGCTGCCAACGGATCATGGACAATGCACAGAGGGGGTTGAACCCCCACGATTAGACGATGCGGCAATATGGGCAACCGACGTCATCCTCCTTCTAGCAGTTGAGCATTGCAACATTCCGAAGTGACAGATGGCGGATGTTCCAGGGCCGAGCAACCAACAGACTTACAACCTTGTAAGGGAATTCTGATAGTCTACTTTTACAACTCAAAGTTCAACTCAAAGTAAAGCGCACAGTTCCACCACCGCCGTCACCAGCAGGTAAATGCGTTCCGTCCGTACACACATCATCGCCTAATCTTTCAACCGTGGCGCTCGAAGCGCGGGCCACGTATTACATTGGCCGAGTGCGCGCACCCAATAAAGATGGCTACAGTAATTTAAAGGAAGATCAAAGGTCGCCAGTCAATCATTATAGTCAATGTAGACGGTATCAATTACGATACACAGCGTCGCTAACATGTTTCAATCCAAACCTCGCATCCTCTTCTTCAACCCCGTCCGCCATGCGCTACAAGAGTATGAGGCTTAGGAGCTGGTGGCCAATCCCGAAGTGGTCACTAGTACCTCGCGAGATCAGTTCTTCAACGACTTGCGCAGCCAGTATCAGGACACTGAAGCCATTTTTAGAACGTCTTCCAGTTGAGCTGTAAGTAATTTGTTACATCATCCTTCGTAGTACTAACACTTGACAGGTTGCTGGAAAGTTTGACGAAGAGTTCGTGAACCAACTGCCTACGTCTTTGAAGTACATCTGCCATACTGGCGCCGGACACGATCAGATTGACGTCGATGTCTGCACGCGGCGCAACATCATTGTCACTTATGCCCCAGACCCAGTTACGTCGGCCACTGCCGAGCTGACTATTTTCCTTCCCCTCGAAGCAATCCGCCAGTTGAATCCCTCTTTTAATAGTCTAAGGAGCGGCAACTTCAAAAAGGGCCTCGACTTTGGTCATGATTTTCAAGGTAAGACATTGGGGATTCTCGGCATGGGTCGCATTGGCCGTGCAGTCAAGCGCCGTGCCGAGCCTTTCGGGCTCAAAACAATCTATCACAACCGGAAGCCGCTGTCGAATAATCTCGCTGCAGTCTGTCAATATGTTTCCTTCGATGAACTTCTCAGCACCAGCGACATTATCTCTGTCCATGTCCCGCTGTCAGCCGGTACTACGCACCTGATCGGAGCCGCAGAGATTGCCAAGATGAAGCCAAGTGTAGTCTTGATCAATACCGCCCGTGGTGCTGTCATTGACGACGCAGCCATGGCCGCCGCCCTGGATGAGGGCCACATCACCGCGGTTGGGCTCGATGTCTACGAAAAGGAGCCACTGGTTGACGAGCGACTTGTGAAGAACGAAAGAGCCTTGCTCGTGCCTCACCTGGGAACTCACACCGTTGAGACACTCGGTCAGACGGAGTCACTCGCCATGGAAAACGCGCGCCGCGGCGTTTCGAAGGAGAGGCTGTTGACGGTCGTTCCTGAGCAGGACGAGGCCTATGAGCAATCCGCATAGGAGCAACATATCTATGGGCATATGAGGCACGATCTTACGAAGCAGAAAGGAGAAAGACAAAATTTCCAATAATATCCGATGCTCCATGATTCCCATGTTGGCCGTATTCAGTCGAACGAGAGATCAGCGTGGGGCAACCGATGGGTACCCACATGTTTCTTCCCACATTCGACTCCTCCGCGGAGCTTCCTTTGTCCGCGGCTCGAATATTACGCGCGTTCGGTCATTGCCTCCGTCTCTTAAGCCTTTCACCAGCGTCTCTCCACGGCGAATTGAACCCGATTTCGGCAAGAAGCAAACTTGTCCGTCAATACCTATGGCAGGCCAAGGAACCAAGAAAATAACTCGGAGTCGTGGGGCCTGCTTGGCCTGCAGGGCGCGAAAACACAAGGTGGGTTGAGAAGAGTCAATCATCACCTACAACCAGCAGAGGTTGACTGACTCCTTGGGCAACCACCAGTGTAGCGGGGAGAGGTACGCTCATTCCGGTCTGGCTGATATTTGTAATACCTGGAAAGCTCATCGCTGTAGGCCAAAGTGTGCACAATGCGGTATCAACAATGTATCATGTCAATGGCCTGAACAGAGAAAACGGTCAGTTTCGAGCTTTGGTCGTCAAGCCAAGTCTCCTCTTCAATCTTCCTCTCGATTGCTTTACCTTTTATGACTGACACTTAAGGCATATGTAGTGGCCCCCCGAAGCACTACATCGTGACCATGGAAAAGCGTTTGATGGAAACCGAACAAGTTCTCTGCGCACTGTTGGCCCAAGTGTCAGGGAATCAACTAGAAAGGGCATTTCGTGATATCCCAAAAGCCGGCCTTCCATCGACTGGCAATGGCTCGTCGGCCACTAGCGGGACATCAATCGAGGTGGTCAAAGGGGATAAGTTTGGTCCTGTGTACTGGGGCAACCACCCGATCGACTCGGCAGAAGCTGTTCAGCGTTGGCGGGCAGACCGAACCTCGATAGAACCAAGCGAGACGCCCAAACGAGGTTCTCACGCGGCCGAGGTTGCTGCTACAAACGACGAGCCAACCGATAATACACCAGGTGGCGATGACAGTTACGGGGATGATGATATTGAGGAGTCTGAGGGCATGACCCGCGCAGAAAGCATGGAAGAAGACGAAGAAACTCTGATGATAGACCCGGATATATCAAGAGCCTCGGAACTGGGCGCTACCAGGATACGGGACACCGGCGGAGGAGCTGCTGGGTTACTTGTAGAAGGGTTGACAGGGTCTAGAGCCAGCCTCGACACGAGAACGAGTGGAAAGAGGCGGGAAATGCGCCCACCAACTTCAGAAAGTTATGAAAGCGCATTCCTTTGGTAGTCGTAGTTCCCTGGGTAGGTCATATTCAAGACTAGTTCATGTATGGCCGCGGGTGAAGCACACGTCGATGAGAATAGTTGCGTGATAATACGAGGTACGCTGGTTTAGCTAGCAATGACCTCTTCCTCTGGGTACCTCATGTAGATCATTACAGTAATTCAGTTCACGTCTTGAATCATTCACGAAATTTTTATTTCTTGAGCTCATCGCAATGTTGTCATCGCCCACTCATTAGGAGGAGCTTGTTGGAGGAAATGAATCGCTATTAGCTTCTATGGGCGGATATCTTCGGCAGACTCACTCAGCCCTTTCAGCCACGGGGTAATTTAACTCCGCCGCACCCCACCCTTGAATGCGCTGTGCGTCAGCGCGTTTTTAACGACATTATTCCCATCCGCCACTCTTGGGCGAATGAGAGCAGACAGCGTCGGCGGGGCGTGGCTTGGCTTATCAGCAGCTCAGCTACAAGTCTTTGGATATGGCACCAGAGATCGGAAGCCTCAGAGCCCTTGCCAACGGGGAAAGCCAATTTGTTGGCAGTTCTTCGGGCGTCTTCTTCATCAATACCGTTCGAAGGGCCTTCTCAACAGCCGAAGGCGCCGAGGGAGACGATGGACGCCACGCTGCTGGGGCCGATACCCACGATGATCCATCTCCCGAAGACTGCATCGTGGGCGACAACGACCGGAATGACCATGAGTCTTCGGGAGAGAGGCCAGGATGCCGCAGCGCTGGTCGAGCGAACCATGAGTCGGATGCCGAGACCTCACCGCTCCCTTCAAGCGTGGATATCATGACTGACATGAGTTCATTGCCTGACTATGAGATTGCTCGGGACCTCTTTCTCACATACTTCCGAATATGGCATCCTTTGGTTCCTTTCCTCCAAGGGCCTGAGTGTCTAGGAGACTTGGAAAATCTCTATTCACCCGACTTCAACCAGCGCAGTTCAAGGTCGCTCTGCCAATTTATCATCTTCAAGTGCATCTTGAACGTTGCGAAGCTTGACACAGATGGGCCGCTCGATCTGGGTTCAGCAGTCATACGTTCACCTTCAGACCTCTTACCAACTCTCAGCATATTAGCCCTTCGCTGCGACACGATTTCCATCCAAGCATTGTTAGCATCTCAAGTCTATTTCATTTCCAGCATGTCGCTACGCCATGCATCCTCTGTTAGTGGCCTGTTATCCAAGTCGATCTTTCAATCTGGCATGCATAGATGCCCAGTACGGTACGACCATCTGTCTCCGGATGAGCGCTCAATGCGTAAGCGCACTTTCTGGAGCTTTTACGTTCTCGACCGTTTCATCAGCCAGTCATTGGGGCACCCGAATGGCATTCAAGACTCAGACATCGACGTATGCCCGCCAGGCCAGCGAGACCTCCATGAACCAGTTGCAAAGTCAGATCTCCACGGCCAAGTCGAGAACACCTACCTACACCTCCCCGCAAACCACCCCGAACGGTTGGCATCATCTCCAGCAGGTCAAGATCAGAGAATGGAGACCTCGCCCGAGGTAGAAAAGGAATCAGGCCGACATGAGAGAGCCAGTACCGACTCTCCGGCGTCAAGCATATCACCCAAGGCTGCCGCGATCCTCCGCCACCGTCGAGAAACACAAGCTGTTCTGGAACATCATGTTCGGCACTCACAGTTAGTGGGAAGAGTTCTAGAAGTCTTCCACAAGTCCATTCATGCCAGGGAAATGGACAATCAAACAATTCTATTCCTGAAGGCGGATGTGACGGCCTATGGCAACGACCTCACAGAGCCCCGCTTCACTCCAGCCTCACAAGACATACCACAGCTAACCCCAGACCCCACCGTATTTCCCTTCGTCAGTTACTATTACACCATACTTCTACTTCATCGGCCCTCCCTTTCACTAGACTCAAGACGTGCAGAGTTCCGTGACGCATTGCAGACTTGCATAAATGCTGCCTACGCGATACTCCGCATCATTGAGCAGTATTCAGAAATGGGAGGTCCTTTATTTTGGCCTGGATACATGTCAGCTGTGTGGATGAGCGGTCTTGTGTTGGCTCTAGCAGCTCGGCTCAAAGTCTGCAACGTTGAGAAAGCTATATCGTGCGTATCGTCAAAGTTGCCAACTGCGTGTTTTGCCAATTCGCTAATTGGAAAGTAGAGGAATCGAATGTTCGCTGCAATTGTTGAACAAGTCGATAAAACGATGGGCAATGGCTCGACACTGCAGAGAAGTGCTATCTGTCCTGCTTCGGGGTATCGCACAGGGACCCGAAACACATAAGAGAGTCCGAACAGATACCATTGAGGGCTCAGATCATGAGGATGGTCATGATGCCACACAAAAGCGTGCCAAGCGAAGCAAAAGAAGGATAGCAGGCGCTAATGCGTCTGGGCGACAAGATCAGCCTATAAATCTTGGTATAATGTCTCCGCGACGGCAACTACCAACATCAAACACCACCTATAACACTCAAAGCCCGATTCCAGCCCAACGGCTAAGAGATAGCAATCCCGTTTCAAGGGTCTATGAAAGCCAAAGACATAATCTTTTCAACTTTGAGACATCCGACTTCAACCCAAACAGCCCTAGGCCGAACCAGAGTCAGGCTCGTCAAACCGATACCAGCCAGCTTTTCTTGCCGCCTGACTTTAATATCCAAAACCACAACTCATCTATGGGTTCCTATTTTGCTCCCATACCCACGACATTTCCGGATCGCGACAGAAACCCATCCAATCAGGGCATGGATGGACAGTTTGGAGCTGCTGACAACTTTTTCGACATTTTCGATGGAGCTACATGGGGTTCACTGCTGGACATCGTAAACGATGCAGGCGCAGAAGCACAATATCCATACTAAGAGCGAAAGCTTCGTCATTTGGCGCCTGTGAAACTTTTCTGTTGGACTTCGGATCTGAGCAAGGTCGCGACGGCTTACTGATACTTTGGAGTTCAAAAGGCTACGTGGTCAGGCCACGTTATCGCTCAATCTTAGCTGAGAGAAAGCCGGGCGAGGTAGGCAGCAAGAATCACATTAGAACCAATGTCACTGTCAAGTGTCTACCGTCGCAGTGGCCGGTCCCTTTACGCCTGTGACTGGATGAAGGCCTCCCCCTTCTTAATGTTTCCTTCCAGTTCATCAACGGCAACCTTCAAAAGACCCTTTTCATAATCAGACAACGATCCAATAGGATGCGCGGTCTCGGCGCCGCCTGGCCCGAAGGTCACCGGAACAGCAAAGTAGCTCACTCCAAGCTCGTGGGCAACGGCCTCACCTCCTTGCAACCCAGGTAGGTAGACATAGGCAGGTTCCACGATACCACTCTGACCTTGAGAGGCCTTGATAATGGCTTGGGCAAAACTAAGAGGGTATCATGTTCAGTAACTGTGCATGGACGAAACAGATAGATCTCTCCAAAGTACTTACCGGAAACCAGCGTACGCCATGGATGTTGTCGCAGACCCAGCACCAGCCTTGGCTTTGACAATTTCGTCCCCGCCGAATTGGACTCCTGCAAAGGCTACATTAGCTTGCCATTTGCCATCTTCACGACGATTGAACTTATTGTTTGTGATAGCCTCAATTTGCTCTTGGTTTAGCTGTACTGAGGGCTGGGATCGGCTAATCAAGGGCAAGATTGTTGCTCCCGAATGCCCGCCAACAACAGGTACCTTGAAATCCTGTGGGCTGATATTGCCAAGGACATCAGCAACAAACTTGGATCCGCGCACAACATCCAGTGTCGTAACGCCAAACAAGCGCTTGGGTTCGAAAACTCCGTGCTTTTTCAATACTTTGGCGGCAATGGGGACAGTGCTGTTAACTGGATTGGTGATAATTGCAACCAATGCCTCGGGGCAGAATTGGGCAACTCCAGCAGCCAAGTCTGCAATGATGCCGACATTGGTCTTGAACAAGTTTGAAAGTATGTGAGCTCAAGATTCAGGTTGCGCTGGAGCTGAAGGCCTGACCATCACGAGTCATGCCCGGCTTGCGAGCAATGCCAGCAGAGATCAGTACGACTTCCGCCCCGGTAAGAGCCTTTTGAAGACCATCATTCTCGGGGAGATAACCCTTAACGACTGTAGGAGTATCAATGTGATTAAGGTCCGTAGCTACGCCCACAGCGTGAACAACATCGGAAAGTCTAAGATCTGTCACAAGAAGTGACTATGATGATGTATGTCAGTTGCCCTGGATACCGCATGAATGAGGCTTTTGGAGTTATACCGATTTGAGTAGAAGACTCAAGGGTTGTCCAATCTGCCCTGAGGCACCCAAAACAGCGACTTTGACCATATTGAAGGAAGATAAGGAGGTTGCTGCGTTTTGAAACGTTGAAATTGCACGATTTTGAGTGGCAAGATGTCTCAGTGGCTCTTGAGAAGATGATTGAGATGACTTGAGATAACCGGAGTAAGTAAGTAAGTTATCACCAAACTAAATGCAGCAGCACACATGCAATACACAAGAAACACGGCGTCAACTAAAACAATGATTACCCCGATACTATCTACCGATGTGCCCTAGATAATCCCTACAATAGCCTCACGGATAAAGTGACCCGGTAGAAGAAAGAGTCGGCTTCCGAATCCCGCGGCTTATCATTTAAGCGAAAGCATCGCCGGTCTTCGCCCCGGTGTTGAAACGACTTTCTCCGACTTCAGGAACACTCTGAACTCTTGTCCAACGTCTTACACGAATCTATTTACATAAGTTGACAGTTCAGGTCACGGCCATTTTGGTCTCATCACATCGGTTCAATCAGTCGGATCATTACCTACCGCCACAATGTCTCCTCAATCCCTCAAGATCGCAGTCATCCCTGGCGACGGCATCGGCGTCGAGGTCATGCCATGGGGTGTCAAGAGTCTCGAAGCCGTCGCCAAGATCTTCGGACTTACACTGAAGTTTGAATGGTTCGACTTTGCCAGCTGCGCATACTACCATAAACATGGGCAGATGATGCCTTCTGACTGGAAGGAGAAGCTTCTCAAGTTTGACGCAATCTACTTCGGCGCTGTGGGCATGCCAGACCAAGTTCCCGACGATGTCTCTCTCTGGGGGAGCTTGCTTAAGTTCCGCCGCGAGTTTGACCAATACATCAACCTGCGTCCCTGTCGTCTGATGCCCGGCGTCACCTCTCCTTTGGCCAATCGGAAGCCAGGCGATATCGACTTCTGGATTGTTCGTGAGAACACCGAGGGCGAGTACAGCAGTATTGGCGGCAAAATGTTTGAGGGAACCGACCGGGAGACTGTTATCCAAGAAACCGTCATGACTAGGGTTGGTGTTGACAGAGTTCTTCGTTATGCATTCGATCTCGCTCAAAGCCGTCCTCGCAAGCGTCTCACAAGTGCTACCAAGAGCAATGGCATCAGCATATCCATGCCTTATTGGGACTCTCGCGTGGTAGAGATGGCGAAGAACTACGAAGATGTCAAGGTTGACAAGTACCACATCGATATCCTTACTGCCCACTTTGTACAACGCCCAGACATCTTTGACGTTGTCGTTGGAAGTAATTTGTTCGGCGACATTCTTTCGGATTTGGGACCTGCTTGCACAGGTACTATTGCCATTGCTCCTTCAGCAAACATCAACCCAGATGGCAAGTTTCCTAGCTTGTTCGAGCCGGTACATGGCAGCGCACCCGACATCGCCGGGAAAAGCGTTGCCAATCCTGTTGGCATGATCTGGGCTGGTCAGATGCTGCTCCAACACTTTGGCTTTACGGATGCTGCAAACTTGGTGCTCAGGGCCATTGAGAATGTGCTGGGACGTGCAGAAGCCGCGGTTTTGACACCAGATATGAAGGGCTCAGGCAGCACGACTGCGTTTGGAGCAGCAATTGCGGCGGAAATCGTGGCACTGGGGGAGAGAAAGTAAGCCGAGCGCGCTGTTTTCGTTATGTCGTGGGGACAGAAACATTTACGGGTAACTGGAGTCTAAAGAAGACATGTCTTGAAGTCGAGTAATTAAAAATGTTCGGCTTGGACAACTAGGTCAAGATCAATAAGGAAAATGAAAGATTGCACTTGAAGCTCAAGTCAAAGTAGCGGAACATTGAGAGTTACAAGTAACGATCTTCTGCAACTTTCAATATACATGTGTTTCGGGCTCTAAAAGTTCACATACAGTATTCATGTATTACTTGACCTACATTAATGTTCTTATCAGGAGTTAATTTGATCGTCGCTCTTGTCCAAACATGAAGTTCTGTAAGTATTATCACTCAGCTTGGCAGTTCATTTTCATTTGAATAGATCTTACTGGAGTCGCGGAAATCGCTATTTCTCTTTCCGCACCATCCACTCCCAAAAGAACATGACGTGTAATTCGTGCCGTTTAGAGTTATTTGAGTTGCTGCTATCTACTGATACTGTTGCTCTACAGATAGCCCAAATCGAGTGCCAATAGCTAGTGGATCGATTTTAGTGCAGTTGGTGAATACCCTCGTACCGGAGCTGATCCTCGGCCGAGAGACGGAGCCGCTAATGGTGCCAAGATCTCACGGGGTGGAAGGATTCGTCCAATTTCCCAGACGAAGTTCCTCCTTTTCTGATGTGAGACGCACGAGCAATACCATCCGTCAGCCCATCCCGAGATTCATTCAACTCGCCTCTTCGAGGCGCTTTCGGGCGCGTTATGGGTGTCTTTTACGGCTTGGTTACGATTGTCTTTCTCTTTGCAACGCACTTAGCAACGGCCCAGCTACCGACCAATGCCATCGAGCTCGACCTCGTGTTCCCGCGCGCAGGTGGGAAATACACCAAAACAAGCGACGGCTTCCCGGTCCTCCTTTCACTGCAAAACCCCAATGTCGCCTACCATTTCGGCTGGGTTTTCTCATGGGACATCTACAAGAAGCCTCATGAACAAATACAAAGACTACCTTTCAACACCATTGGGTCCATCCTGAAGAACGACACAACCTATCCCAACAACCCGCACGTAGAGGCCCGCTACGCGGATGTACTTGACGTGGGCGAGTACATGTTCTCCTGGACCATTCATACCGGACCTTGGTGTAATCTCTCGAGCTCCTGGGTCGAGTATTCAGCCAACGAGAAGATCGGCAACGGCACTTTCGACTTCACCATTGAGCAGGGAGCCCCGACGCCAACCTTCACCGGGACATGCCCAACTGCTTTAGGCATGATCAACTACGCGTCATTGACGACATATCATGGGCTTTACGATGGGAAATACGACGATTCAGTCACAAGCCCGATGTCATGTGCAATTACGACCAATGTGACCTTCACAGCAGAGCCTTGTAGGGCAACAGTCAACGAAGCACAGGCTACGAGTATCTCCAGTCAACTTCATTTGGGGACCTACGCGACTGCGTCAGCCACGGCTTCGCCGACGGGCTCCGCCGCTGCTACCCAGCGTACGCTAAACAAGAGCCTATTATGGGCTGTCACGTCGGTCGTTGTTCTGTTCGGCGCTCATGTAGCCCAATGATAGATCATATGCCACGTACGGGAACATGAGATTCTTCGAGCATGCCTGCGCGTGCTGAAGATTGGCCACGGCCCTGAACTGCTATTGCTGTTTCCCCATCCTCTCCGGTTTCAAGTGAAAAGTCCGATGTCAACAAACCTCTATCCCGGCAACCTGCGTCCTGAATGGGCAGAGCGCCAGGGAGATTGTATGCATGCTGCAGGGTTAGTGGGGATTTAAGCGGAAACGCGACGGGGCAGGCGGAAGCTCACGGATCACAGCCCAGATCGGGATGGCCTGCATCCTTGTGGGACTTGGGGATTTAGAATGAGATGAGGCTCACTAGTGTTCATGGTGAGTTTGACTCAAACAAACATCATCAATTATGTTCTCACACTTTCGGCGTAGTCCGAACATCCAGTAACTTCGTGACAGTTTGCATCGAGTATGGGTACTATGTCTTTGATCTTGTATAAAAGAAACTTCCATTTCTCGCCCAACGAGCCTTGACACAAGGTCTTCGCCATTTTGGGCCTCAAGTGGATCTCAACTTGCTTTTGCCAACTCAAATACTGTTGGCCAAGACGGCTGAGGTACTTCCACCCGGAGGAGATGCCAAATTAGCCATCACCTGCATTGAGTCTCACGCAGTCATTTATGACCATGTGTCAAAAGGAACGATCACCCACGTTTACGTGTGGCGCAGGAGATGACTTTCTTCATAATTCCGTGGCGACAGGGAAGCGCTTTCGGGGTCTCAATCCTCATGCGGCCGTGTCATTGCTTTTACCTTTAGAAGCGCGTGTCAGCGGCACATGTGCTGCCTTTCTCGATCGTAGATCAATCATGACGACCCCGACCCATTTCCCAAGGGTTTCTCGATCTTTTCTTGTAGATTCTTTCAATCCAAAATTCGCGCCGAGTTTCATCGATACTAATGGCGGCATCTGATGGATATTTCCTTGATACCAGATGACCCGAGCAGCCTCCCCTTGACGGGGATGTCGGCGTTCGTCGGACAACCCCCCGCAACTCAGAATGATTATTTTATCGTCAAGGGTCTCTTCCACATGGCCGGAATGACGACTGCCAACCCGATGACAGGTTATTCCCTCGTCGCCAAGCAACCTCCCGACGACCCCCACGAGACGAAGTTGCCCGGCGTTTTGGCAGGCCTCATTTTTGTTATCCTAGCTGTCGTTGCGCCCACAGTTGCAAGAATATGGCTTAGATTGCGAAGAGGTTCAGTAATCCAGTTCGGCTGGGACGACTGGACCATCATCATCGCTGCTGTACGTGCCAGAGAGATGATAGATCGAAGATACCTCCACGAACTGACTCTGCCCCTGATAGCTTCTAGCTCTCGTTTACCCAATTGCGCAACTTCATTCCCTTGCAATCGGTGCGGCTTCCCTCCACGTCTGGGAAGTCAGTTACGAACAATTCAACAGCGGCGTGATGGTTGCCATGGTTTCCAACACAACGTTCTTCGCTGCCGTGGGCATGATTAAGCTCTCCATAGCAATATTCATGCGAAGACTAGCGGACAGACTCCCAAGGTGGTGGCGGATCGCATGCGACATCTTCGTCGGATCGACTCTCGCATACATCTTACTCGCCATCTTTCTCAACGTCTTTGCATGCAGCCCGCCGGCAGCGCAGTGGAACCTGGTAATCCGGGGTAGACGAGAGTCTGCTCCTTCGTGTATCGACATCGACATCCAGTCAAAGATTCTGACCGGCTTTCATGTGGCGCAGGGACTCATCCTGATGACCGCGCCTGCTGTGATACTGTTGAAGATTCGGATGGGAATGGCAAAGAAGGTTCGACTGTTCGCGATCTGGATGATTGGTGGTTTGGCAGTTTTGAGTGGTTTACTACATCAGATTCTCCCCCCGGTCACCAACGACTATACGTGGGACTACACAGAAGCCCTGATATGGGCATGCCTGGACTTGTCATTAGGAATTGTGACAGCTTCACTGCCAGTTTTGGACAGCTTGATGGAGGAGTACTGGAGAAGGGCAAAGACCACCATGGTCAAATCATACGGCGGAAACGCGTCATCAAGATCACGAACGAGCGAGGATAGCGCCTGGCCATACATCAAGACTGCAGGTACAGACAAGAGTCGGAAACATGCGGCGAGACCTCCTATCACCAACATAACAATTCCCATTGAACGCTCAGAGTCTAGGGAGAGCATCGTCAAAAGGGAGGAATATCACGAAACCAAAGTTGGCGCGATCGAGATGGGCATCTTGTGCACTCAAGAGATTGAGGTGCATGTCTCTGATGCGGATGATGTGGAAAAGGGCCGGGCGGAAAGTCGAGGACCAAGATCACCATCACCATTTTACCACAATAGGCCAGAATGGCACGACAAGTCTCATAAGTTTTAATCATGATATAACTGAAGGTTACCACATTCAATCGCGAGTATGGAAGACTTCAACAAATGGGACCCGGATTAACAGCTAACTCTATGCTTCGTCCAAGTTACAACATGGCTCTGTGCCAGTTTTCCCCCAATATGTCTCGATTCCATGGACTGTTGAGTGCATGTGGGAAACTTCACCTATTCAAAAGCACATACAACTGCATTGAAGATAAGTGGAAATAGGAAGGAAAAATCGAATTGAATATTTTGGCGTGCTGTTGAGCATCACCTCACTCTTTGTAGTCAAGAAACTTCTTCGCTATGCCGCCTAGCCGCTCACAACACCGTCATCAACGCCCCTTGTCCTCTCGCTTTTAACACGACAACAACCGCCGACTCCCCAAGCCCCGAACACGCTCACAAAGATTAGAAACCACCGTTGGGGTGAATAAGAACCTTCGTGTAACCGTCGATTCTCTTGTCAAACTTCTCGTACGCGATTTCTGCATCATCGATGTTGATCTCATGCGAGACGACGAAGCTAGGCTTGGCCTTGCCTGCAATGATCAAATCACGCAGATATCGGTTGTAGGCCTTGACGTTGCACTGTCCTGTTCCTAGGGATAGTCCCTTTTCGAAGAGCTTACCGAAGCTCAAGCTGATCATGCCCTTTGCCGAAGCATCATCTGACGCGCCGGGGTCGCTTTGAACACGCTTCGTTAGCACTTCAGAATTGAGAATTAGGTGTCAGAATAGAATCTTACCTGGGAACGTAAAGTCCTGGAATACCAAGTCCACCGCAGGCTCGCGTGACCTTGATCATGTTCTCCAGCACAATGTTGGGCTGCTCAGTGTTTCCACCGGCGCTCACTGCCTGGTAACCAACAGCATCGACTGAGCGGTCAACTTCTCCTCCATTCAGCTTCTTGATTTGCTCGACGGCATCGCCCTTGGTGAAGTCCACTGGTGTACATCCAATCTTCTCGGCGGACTGAAGACGCTCGGGAACGCGATCGACTACATACACTCTTGAGGCGCCGCGAAGGACTGCCGAGTAAGCGGCCATGAGTCCGACAGGACCAGCACCGAAAACAGCAACGCTCTCACCGGGCTTGAAGCCGGAGAGTTCGATGCCGTGCCAGCCAGTGGGGAAGATATCTAGGAGAGCGCACAAGGTCAGTCCAGTGGAGACGACATCTGACTTGGTACTCGTAGATCCATACCTGCAAGCAAAATGAAATCCGCCTCAAACTCCTTGCCGGCAGGAAGCTTCAGAGCGTTGAAATCGGCGTAGGGGACTCTGATGTACTGTGCTTGACCACCAGGGTAGGGGCCCATGGCAACGTATCCTTCAACACGTGTAAGCTTGCATTCGAGCTTTTGTTACACAAGACGATGACATACCATAAGCACCGCCGGCGAATCCTGGGTTCACGCCAGTGCAGAAGGCTGTCCGTCCCTCTTCGCAGTTGTGGCAGCGGCCATCAGCGACATTGAATGGCATTACGACACGGTCTCCCTTTTTGAGAAGAGTGACACCGGCACCAAGCTCCTCAACGATTCCCATGTTTTCATGACCTGCAACAGATCAGAAAACGCCCTAATCTCGTTATATGCATATAATCAGTGACTAACCGAAAGTGATGCCAGCCTCTGCAGCCGTTCTTCCCTCATACATGCTGCGAATAGTAAGTGACTGTGCACCAACGTTGAATCGTCGTTCGGAAACTTACTGCAAGTCTGAGCCGCAGATAGCTGCCTGTATTCTTGATTAGCTTCAGTCATGACGGACGAAAGCCGTGTGGGCCAGGGCGGTAGTTCATCTCACAGTGGTAACTTTGACGATGACATCGTCAGGGTGCTGAATCTTGGGTAACGACACCTCTGAGACCTTGACCTTGTAAGGGCCCTGGTAATTGACGGCTTTCATTGTTGGGGACGACATAATGGTGATTATTATCTGGGTAAAAAGTGAAGCTTTGACGATTGAGATAGACCTACGCAATTCAAGGGCGCCTTCGAGCAGCAACGGACATATTTATCCCATGAACCCCTCACGAAACCCATCTACCGAGTAAACCACCAAGAATATCTTCCCCATCTCTCAATAGGCCCCGGATGACCGGCTCCCAGTCAAGCACCGTCATCGCCGCGGGATATCTTTCTAGAACGAGATAGTGGGCTGCGCCGCTGCGGGGTAGTGCGGGAAACTTTCGCCAAGACGCGGGGATGCCGCCGCGATCCAAGTTGTGTCCGGCATGTTTTGGAGCTGGTTCACGCTGGTTGATGCATGGGAGGATGGACGGGGGAGTTGGTGTTTTGCTCCCGAGTGGGTGCACGAGGATGAACTCCGAACCCCCGAGAGTTCAGACTAAAGAGTCTCTCATCGGCGAATTACTGCCTTTTGTAGAGTGCGGGGAGAGGAGGGGACCCAACGTGACCCTTGCCTAAGCTATGAGATCTCACGATGATGAACCATTCGATAAAGCTGCTGTTAAGTCCACAAGAGCTCCCCCGCCGCTTTGAGACGTCTTTAAGGAATACACACAGGATCCCTGATCCATCAGTCTTACCCCAAGTTTCATTCCTGCATGACGTATTTGGAGAATAAGAGGGTCTGGAGGGATGCGGTTTGGTGAGGAGACGGGCAAAGATGCACGGCACGCGCAGGAATCCAACTTGACTCCGCAATTCTCGCCGAACATTTCTCTTCTCGACCTGATTCTGCAACATGTCCGACGCACTGGAACTAGAAATGGAATGCCGAGGCTCTGCATGGGCTTGCGTCTATAGCCGCGAGATAGCTAAAGTAAGTGACAAGAATCCCACGACGCCTATCTCGCAGGATGTGCTGAGCTGCTTGCGATAATCGTCACGTTGACACCTTCCGAGAGCGCTGCTTGGCTGCATTATCATGGCATGAGCCTACATGCAAGCCCTCTTAAATCAAGCTCTATCTCCTTCGGCCCCTCGTTTATGATGCAACTTAGATGGAGACAACACCGCTGTGAGCGAGGACGTTCGCGCTCCCACTTCCCGAATTCCCAACCACGCCCTTGAATGCAAGCTCATTCAACTTCTCAACAACGGCTGCCGAATTTTCAAGAGGATGCAGTGCCTGGAGATATGCAACGAGTCCGGCGACATGAGGTGTGGCCATGGATGTTCCAGAGACCACCGACACCTGCCCAGGCTGCCTCCAAAGCGATGGAATGTCGAGACCCGGCGCGAAGATGTTTACGTCAGTTCCAAAGTTGCTCCAGTCGGCACGAGTCCAATTCCAAGCTATCGCGCCAACCGTAATGGCTCTCTGAGCAGAGGCGGGAGACTTGGTCGAAGCGTCTTTGCCATCATTCCCGGCACCGACCACGGTTGTGACACCGAGATCGAAAGCGGCATCTACTGCAGAGTTCATCGCGTCGCTCTTGGGAAATGCTTCGATAAAGTCAGCCAATCCATCGCTGCACAGTTTTGAGTCGGGTGTGCGTATGTTCAACGTACCCAGGCTCATGTTGATGACGGCTTTCGAGACCCGTCCGGGGGTATTGGTGATATTGTTGACAGCCCAGCTGTACCCATCCAAGACGTGAGCAACGGTTGAGTAGCCCTATCACAGATCGTAACGTCAGCTAATGATATAATCACCAGGACTTCAAAACCGGTGCACTTACAAGGCCCCGAACGACCTTGACATCGATAACGGTCGCCTTCTTTGCCACACCGTACGTAGCTGCGCCAATAATACCGGCAACATGGGAGCCATGACCGAACTCGTCCTCAAAAGGGTAATTTGGTGCCCACGCATTGTAGCCTCGGATGGCGCGCCCCTCGAACTCTGCGTGCTCAATGGTGACGCCAGAGTCAAGGACGTAGGCGTATGTCCCTTCTCCAGCGGTGCTATCGTACACATAAGGGCTGGAACTGCTGCCGTCTGCTTGAGGAGTTGTTGAAGATAGGCCCGTAAGCCCCCATGGGGCAGCCGCTTGAGTGATCAAGGCTGTCACTTCGACAACTCGGTCTGGCTCGACGCTGACGGCCTTCAATCCCAAAATCAGTTTTCGAGCATCGGCTTGCTGAAAAGCAAAGCCTACTTACATAACCGTTCCTTTCAATCTCCGCAATGGTCTCTGCGTCGAACTCGCCGGAGTAAGCTTTGAAGCCACCGACGCTGAATGTCTTCTCAACTCCAGCAGTGCTCCGACGAGAGAGGCTGCGCTTGTGGACGTTGGCGACCCAGCTCAAGTGGCTTTCGAAATCTGTGTCGTACGTTCCTGGAGCAACGCGAACGATGTACTTACCGGGAACGATGGAGCCATCGCTAGAACCTTTGGCGATCAGCGGGCTAGCCAAAACAGCCAATGAGAATCCAAACAGGGCGGCGATACGCTTGACGTTCGACATCATGTAGTGATGCGACGGGCTCAGTTGATCTATTTTTTTTTTTTTTTTGGGACGATCAAACCAGTAAGTATTTGTCGTAAAGTAAAGCAGGTAAGAATTATATACGTTGCTAGAATAGCCGATCATCGGACTCTGAAGACTGTAGTCTGTGAGCGCACTAGCAAAGAAATTGTTCTATCGTGTCATTCTAGACGAAGAGTAGTATGGAGTTGATTTTACATCTACGACCTTCTATTCAAAGCTGGATTATTATCATCACCTCATCTCGTATCCAGGCCAAGCCGGTCACTATTGCTGCGATGGGAAGGTGATTGCGGTACAATCCTGAACGCCAAGCACCGTGAAAGCAAGGGTTGTAACTTTACAACCTCTAATAGTGGCCGTTCACAGGGAACGAGTCTCTCTGAGTGGGAAATCGCAGGGGGTTTGATAGCGCCACCAGGTTATCTAATTATGTGCTTTAGCAACCTATGATTTCGGATCTCTGATTCCCAATTCACTTAGTCTACCCCGAGATTCAAGCCCGTGCTCCCTACGTGAAGTTATGACAATGGGCGAAACGCCAATAGGTTCGGTATTTACGAATGCAAAGCTCTGATACATACTGAATCAAAGATAGAATCTTGAAGCTTCAGCCTTCCCTGCATGTACGTAGGCCGACATTTACAAGCAGTTTGGTCGTAACTATCTGTTGCCTTGAACACCTGCTGAGCCGAAATTAGCTAAGGCTCCGTACTTGGAAAGAAAAGTCACAACGTGTTCCAGGACGTAAGATTTGGATGATCATGCTTCTCAGGGAATCATTGACCCAAGAAATATCATGGATGATCGAAAGTGGGTAACTTGGTCAAACATTCTGGTGACATCTACAACGGTACGATTGTCCTTAACTACATGTAGTATCGACGCAGCAACGCAATAGTATAATAACAGTCTCTGAATCGTTCAGGAAACTTTTAGTTATTGCAACAATAAGCTAAAGTGGTATCTAGTTGATGAAGTTCCAGCATTGCGACTGGTAAATCGGCACATCGACCTCATACAAGGTCTTAGTGTAGAACTGAGTGACATATGCATCAACGCCCAAGTAGAAAGTGCTAGCAAACCAAGCACCATTCTTGCACTGATTCCCAGTAGGCTTTGCAAAGGTAACACCACTGGCGCTGGTGTAGGCGAAGTCAAAGTCCACTGCGAAGACGTTGACGACCTGGGGCTTCGCCTCGACTCCAGCAGACATGTCAAGGAGACCGTTAAAGAGCTTAACACCCAACGCAACGGTCAGGTCAGCGAACGGATTCAACTGAAGCTCTACTTGAGCGTTGATATCCGTGGTGACGTTGGTTTGAGGCTTCCAGCCTGTGGTAGAGGTCTGGGCGGAGTCCAAAAAGTCAAGGTGAACTTGAGCATTGGCAATAGTGGAGACGACGTCCACGGACGCCTTGACTGCACCGGACGCAGCGAATTCGATGCCGAGGCTGAAGTTCACCACGGGGCCAACATCGATAATGCCGGGAATAGTGAAGGCAGACACAGACACGGATAGGGGATTATAATTGTACAGGTTGGTCGAATACTGGGCGTTGACAGCAGCAGAGATGTTGAGGTTCAAAGCAGACGAGTAGTCAACATCAATGTAGAACTCGTCAACCTTGAACTTCCAGAAGTTGTAGTGGACATGGCCTGCCAGGGTGACTGTGCTTTCCAGCTTGGCCTCATTGGCGACAATATTCAAGGCGTCCGTCGCAACGAGTGTGGAGCCTGAAAGGTCTGCGGAGATGGTTCCGGAGAGATCGCGCTTGGTGGTAGCGGTGCCGGTGTGTTGGAAGTCGATGACTGCGTCATTCATCTGATCGCTGATCTCTGCTTTGGTAGACGGAGCAGTAAGAGTCAAGGTGGCATTGTCAAACGTGTAATTCTGGACCACATAGACGCCACGCTCGTGTTCGCTATCGCAGGAGCCGTTGTGGTTCGTGATGATGATGAAGTCCTTTGCCGGCCATGCGCCCAAGCAAGTGTTGTAATCTTCGGTAGCGCTGAACTTAAGAACAAGCCCAGTAGCCGAGCACTCAACATTGGTGATTGTCTCGATATTTTCTAACAAGACGGCAGGTTGCTTCATCATGGCCCGGACGAGGGCGTTAGTAGCGTTGAGTCCTTCATATGGCAAGGTGACGTTGGTCTTGGGTGTAAACTTGGCTGGTCCGAGGGTTGTAGCAGGAATGGAAGCCTGTCGCTTCTGGACTGGTCGAAGAACGGCCTTTTCAAGCAAAGCAGCGGCTATGCTGGAGCCGATAAGTGCCTGAAAGGCCAAAAGAGTAGAAATCGAGAGCTTCATGATTTTAGTAAAGTGGACGACTGAGACGCAGTTTAAAGGAGTGAAGTCTGAAGTAATCGCAACTGCTAAAGGACAGAAGACTTTGTTGTTCGTGAAGAAACAACATTTCTGGTCGGGTTACATTATGCACTTTATACGCTGTGATCGATCTAGTGAGGACTGTTCAAAGCGTACTTCACGGAGCATCTCGAGAACCTCTTGAGAACCCCTGAGAACCCTTGAGCTAAAAAAGGATCAGAGTCCACTTCAACCATTGTGGACCGGGGCTTGGAACATCGCCGCAGAGTGACAGCTGAGCTCATCCGCCTCTTGTGGGACGTCGATATTGAACATATGTGTTGATGAGCGTGAGCGAGCCATCGAACGCACTGCCTTCGCCCGGAGATGTTAATTGTTGGCCAGGGTACGCCTTGTTGACTTATCAATGTCAAATGTTGACAATGCCGTAGGCAAGTGAAAGGAGTCAATGTTCACAAAACGCTGTGGAATTATGGAAGTTTTGGTTACAAAGCCTCCGAGATCTCACCGTTGCAATTCCCCAGCGCTTGGATTACGGGACCACCATATCCTCAGTCGCTCCCTACCCAAAATATTACTCATTGATAAACAAAGAGATTGGTTGACGAGGCTTTTGTTCGCGATTCAGTTGGTCGAGGTTCCAAAGTGCTTAATACTCAAAAAAGTGGATGAACCTCGAAGCTCGCTGTCGGTTTTCGACCCCATGTAGTCCTTAAGCTGGGGATGTCGCGGAGAAGGCCCCCAATTCGGTTACATCCGATCTATCGCGAGTCAGGTCGCAAAGCCAAGTTCCTAGCACAGTTCATCCCAAAGCCAGTGTTTCACTGGGAATTGTTTCCTCATGGCTACGCGCGCTTCCTGCTCAAGCAGTAAAGTTTCATCTCTGCTGCAAGATACTCCCTTGACTGCAGTAGCCCTTCGAACCTTTGCGAGGCTCTTCCCGCAAGCATGAGCATTGTTAATCTTTTGCCCAAAATTGGTGTTTAATGGCCTGTTGTCGGTCTGACCGAGACTCGGCGACAAGGGTTCTACTTTCGCTCCTAGGTTGATGTCCCAATCTGACTCGCCCCTTTCTTTCTCACCCCACACTCAGCCAGAATTTCTGCTTCCAGCGACAGTCTTCCCTTGTTTTAGCTCATGGAGAACCGAAGGGCTGAGCCTATTTCAATGGATGTTCAGAGAGTGATCCGTGTTACTTGCTATCAAACAGCCCTAAGCCTGGCTTGGGTCACATTGTTTTGATATAGCCATTCGAAATTATTAAGTAATGCCTGAAGCAAAGCTTCGCGCGGGCTCCGAGGGGTCAGTCAGGTCCCAGTCGTTCAACCCCTAGAAAGAGCAAGATTTGAGTTAGGAGTGATGGGATGCATTACCCCCATTTGAGCCGAGAGAACGTGATGTTGGATGAAATGCAGCTGCTACTTAAGATGCGGGTTGCCTGACGAAGAGTAAATATTCCGTCAGGTCATTCGGACTTTAGGTTCACCGTCTTCAAGAACAGCCCTTCAGACCGGCTTCTGTAACAAAGATGCCGTCCTTTATCCTTTCGGCAGTCTCATCGTCTTTGTTGAGCCTCAGTCCATCCAATATAGTTAGGGTTCGACTACTTTAATCAATATGCCGAGTTATTGATCTGGATCAAGACGAAAATCAATTTGCCCCGGTGATTATCAATTTTCTAGACTCTTAACACGATGAGTAAGGTGACCAATAAGAAATCTGCTGGTTTGGAGCAGCATCCGGCAATGTGATGACCTCTATTCCTTCCAATCCGGTGTGGTAGCCATGGATCGCAACAAAAGTCCCAAATTTTGATCCGTTCTTGGGACAAGAATCTGACAGCTTGCCTCTTCCGTTCAAGTCTCGATCCTTCGGCTGTCAAAAGCATGGTAATTCACTCCTGTCTCATATTTTTATTAGATGACGCGATGTGAGTCGATACTTTTCAGTGCGTACATGTATAATCCAGACCTGATTTGTAAGCGGAAAGATCCCCTCGCAGCGTACAAAAGACCAAGTAGAACCCCAGGCTCTCATATACTTCGATCGAGACCGTTTTCGGCACTCAACGAAATTCCATCTTTATCGACATGGCGAGCCCGTCCACCGTCGAGCTTAGTGACGGGGCTAAAGTCCAGGTCAGACTCCTCGGCGACAGCGATGGAACCAAACCTCTCATAATAGTCTTACATGGCGCGCCTGGCTTATCAGATCATAGAGAACCGGTTTCCTCGTTCGGCTTTCTGGCCTCTGATTTTCGAGTTCTGGTCTATGATGCGAGAGGCAGCGGCGAAAGCGACTTGAGGCCACCATACACTGACGAACGTTGGGTGGCTGACGTAGACGAGTTGAGGTAAGGTTTGACCGAACTGCTTTTCATTTCGTTGATGGCAACCCGAATAACATGTTGGTTCAGATCCTGGGCGGGTGCAGACAAATTTGTTCTAGCTGGAGGTTCCTACGGAGGCTTTGTGGCCTTGCGGTATGCTCTTTCACATCCTGACCGTCTCCTGGCTCTCATTCTGAGAGACACATGGGCATGCGGCCTCCGTGGGGCCTTCAACTTCATCAAAACTATCCTCACCAGTGATCGGATCAAACCAGACCCAGACAGGCAGGTCCGACTCAACAGCGGCAACATCCAAGACAACGAGGACTTTGCTGCTGCCTTTGCGGAAATTGTTGAAATCTACAAACCAAAAGACGATTCCACGAGTGTAGGCTCGAAAAACGCAACCTTTGAGGGAAACGATGCCCACGAGCACCTGCACTACGAGACGCACAATTTTGCCTTCTCTTACAACCTTCCGCGGCTGGATGTGCGGTCACAACTGAAGGACATCACTGCACCAACACTCGTCGCGACCGGGAGGCATGACATTGTGGTACCTGTTGAATATGGAGAAGAAATCAGTAGGGGCATCCCAAACAGCGAGCTCGCGATCTTTGAGAAGTCTGGCCACAGCCCGCCAACCGATGAGCCGGAAGCCTTCCGTGAGACGGTCTCCCGTTTTCTCTCAAGATGGGTCAAGTAAAATCCTAAATGGCTACACGCGAATGTTAAGTCAAGAGAGAATGTGATTCGTAGCTAGAACACATTCTTTGTTGGTATCATCCTGCAAATACCTACTCGACTTTTGTCATAAACTTTTGTTGAACCACCAACTTAGGTCAACTTCCCTCTCGCCTAATTTTTCTTGGCATCTGCTGTTAGTGAATGAGTGAGCCTACCACCAAATTACTAACAGCCGAAAACTCTTCACCTCCCCTTGCCGGAGCCCGCATCCGCGATGGCCTCACAGCCGCCGTCGGGCACCGGACTGATGTCGGCCGACCAAGCCGACCCCGAACCAGGCTCCGGGACACCTCCGGAGCCGAACCCCACCTCAAGAGCTAAGCGACGCCGCGACGCCGAGGCACAGCCGACCCGGCCCAGCCTAACGGGAAGCCAGCTTGATGCCACCACCGACGCCCCTACCTCGGCCGAGGGGCCCGCAGCCTCTACCGCATCTGCTCCGAGCGGATCTGCCACAGGGTCCGTCTTGACAGCCCTTGCAGAAGAAGCTAGACAGTACGAGGCACGGAAAGACGTCTTTCTGACCATTGCACGGTCCGTCGACAGCGTTGTCGCCAGCTTTGACGGTTCTAGAAAGCAGATCGCGAAAGAAGCCACTGCCTATGTCATTCAAACCCTCAAGAGACTGATCAATCACGAGACAAGCCCAATAGCGGCCCGGAGTTGGGCGGCTGTCGTCGCACCGATGGCGGGCAACACCACTGCGGCGACCCGGAGCGGCCAGAGCTGCCAGAGCTCTGCCCGCCCGAAGGCCACACTCCCCGCCGAGGATCAGCCGCAGGCGCAGCCGAAGGAGGACCTCCGCATCTTTGCCCGCGTCCCGGAAGAAAGCTTAGCGGCCGCTCGGAAGATCGCACCGTTCGCCGTACGACAGATCGTCTGTAAGGCCGTTGGCCTGGGGCTAGCGGACCTTCCCCACGTCTACCATATCAGCACAGGTTACTCTCTGAAGCCGCGAAACAAGCAAATACAGGAAAGACTACTTACAAGTAAGGCAAAGCTGGCGGAATGCCTCGGCGCCCACCAAGTCGAGACGCCTATCAAGTGGCACACATACGTTGTGCCGCGATGCCCAACAAAACTACACAGCATTGGCGGGGACGTCCTGGACCCAGCCACACTCGTTGAAGATGAGGTCTTCGCACAGACAGGACAGAAGCCTGTCCTTGCTCGACCGTCCCGCCTTGGGCCCAACCCAGTCACGAACGAAATATCTTGGCTCATATCATTCACATCAGAGGTCACGCCCTTCAGGCTCTTCAACCAAAGCGGCAGATCTCTGCCCATCAAAAAACGAAGGACGCTCATCCGACATGACCCCGGCTGCCAGGGCTACCACGCCAACCGGTTCTGCGGACGACGACCGACTTGCAGCAACTGCGGAAGACCTTCCGACTCACACGAAACGGGACCTTGCATGGCCAGGCCCCAGTGTCCCAACTGCTGCGGCCCCTTCCAAGCCGGCCACACAGACTGCCCAGCGAGGCCCTCGGTCGTAAACGGCGTCGTCTCCCTTCCCGGTCGAAAGGAGCGGGCTCGGATCCGGAAGGCCGGCCAGAAAGCATCGGACACTCTGTACAAGGCTACTCGATCCGACAGTAGCCAGGAGGCGGCAGGCGTCCCTACCTCCACCAGCCAGAACCAGCAACCCGGCGCCAAGCGCGCGCGCACGAGAACGCCCTCCGCAAGCTCGATCGTTTGCCTCGGTGACGGAAGCACTGACAGCAGCAGCATGGATGAAGACGAGGCGGACGAAGGCGAAGGCGAAGACTCCCCCGACAACACCTCCATCGACCGTCCCGTGCTACCCATGCCAAGCAGGAGCCAACGGGCAGCACAGAAGCCAAACTACAACGTCGCGAATGCCTACACCCACCTCGAACTCGACTCGGAGACGTAAGCCGAGAGCGGCGACCCCACGGATGCTACGCGTTGCGCAGGGCAACGTCGGAAAGATCTCCCCGGCGCACACGGCTTTCCTGCAGCTCTCT